>NC_061820.1:5081011-5086011 GCF_019202785.1 Penaeus chinensis
GTCATCAGCCATCGTCATTTTCAACGTTATTATCATAATCATCGTCAATGTTATTGTCATCGTCACCGTAACCGTTACCGTCATCGTCATTAGTTTCAACATCATCATCAACAATATCATCATCATCATCATCATCAAACAAGTTACCAGTGCGTTAATAAGAGACTGAGAAAAATATAAACAACCTAAGAAATATAAAGAAACATAAACAATAGTGGAAACTGGTCTGGTCGGTTAGGCGTGTTGCAAATTCATTCGTACGTGATGGAAGCGCATGCGTGTTGGGGCATTAGCAGCAGCTTGTGCGCCCGTAAGTCAGCGGCGTTCGGGCCATCACATCGCCTAACTGCCTCTACACTGTTTGTGGGGAGAAATATAAGGCCGGATTAGGAGGGGAAAGGGGTGGGGGAGAGGGAAGAGGGAGGATATGGGTATAGGAGGGATAGGGAGGATAGGGATGTAGTCTAGAGAGGAGAAGCTTGAGGATGGAGGAAACGAGGGGGAGAAGAAAGAGAGGTGAAGAGAGGGAGAGTATTGTTATGTAGGAGAGAGAGTCTTGGGAGAGGGGATGGGGGAGAGAATAGAGAGGAGTATGCAAAGGAGAGAGGGGAAATAAAGTAGAATGTAGAGAGGAAGGAAAGGTTTAGAGGATGGACAGGGGAGTAGTAGTACGGGTAGAAGAGTAGGGAGAAGGAGAAAGGGGCTGTGAAGGCATACACCGCGCATATAGGGGACGAATCTCAATCTGTCCCGAGTTGTTTTGGGTTAGGAGAAGCGGATTCCTTTGGCGCGGCGTCCGTGTGACGTGAGCCGCCTGTGATCTTTACTGCGCCAGGGAGAACAGTGAAAAAAAGGGAAGGGGCAGGAGAGGGAAAAAAGAATCGAATGGGGGAAAGTAAAGGGAAAAAATGGGACGTTTTAGTTGATTAGGAAGCTTCATCTACCTACTCGCTCTCCCTCCGCACGCGTACATCCGCACATGCACGTACACACATACGTTCGCATACATACGCCCACCCCTGAGCACGGCGGAAATGATAACAAAGTACGGGAGGGAAAAGCGTAAAAAATCGCGACTGATTTTGTTTTGACATTGATTTCATTATACACACTGGCGTGGAAACTCTAGACTGGCTTATGAATATATGTACACAGGCAAGAGGTTTATGACCTGAGATGTACTGTTAACTTTTTTTTTTGTCCTTTTTTCCTCAATATTTTTTCTTTTTTCTTTTTTTTTTTTTGTGGAAAATGAATCGAGAGTAGAAATAACATAGACATCAAAGCTTTCTTTGTGACTCATCCGTATGGCTCCCATAGTGACTTCAGTACACCGCATTGTTTTCCCTGTATTGGGATAGTGGGAGACAGAGAAAGAAAGAGAAAGAGAGAGACAGAGACAGAGAGTGAGTGAGTGAGTGAGTGAGTGAGTAGTGAATGACTGACTGACTGACTGACTGACTGACTGACTGACTGACTGATTGACTGACTGAGTGGAAGACAGAGACAGAGACAGAGACAGAGAAAGACAGGGACAGAGAAAGACAGGGACAGAGAAAGACAGAGACAGAGACAGAGAGAGGGACAGAAAGTTAAACAAACAGAAACAGACAGTTGCAGACAGACGAGCAGACAGTAAGTTTGACATATAGAGACAGACAGACAGACACGATAAGAGAAAGAGAGAGAGAGAGAGAGAGAGAGAGAGAGAGAGAGAGAGAGAGAGAGAGAGAGAGAGAGAGAGAGAGAGAGAGAGAGAGAGAGGGCTTGGGCGAGAAAGCGAGAAAGGGAGAGACGGGCAGGCATCAGCCTACGCCAGCGTGTCTCATCCTCCGTCAGTTCAGCCCAGCACACGCTTTGTTACTATGACAGATACGCGGAATTTGTTTTTACGCAGATAAACATAGACGAAAAATGTTTAGAGGAAGCAACATGAAGGACGAGGATGTAAACAAAAGGGAAAGATGGAAATGGTGCCTCTCTCTGTTTCTCCATTCTTTCCTCCTACTTTCTCGATCTTCCTTTGTTCTTCCCTTTTCTTACTGTCTTGTGAATGTGTTCAGGGGTATCTTGTCAAAAGAAATTAAACTTTTCAGTGTGTATTGATAAGTCTGCCGGTAAAATTTGTTATATGCGGCCTTGCGAATATGGATCGTTGCAGTTTTGCTGCATTCCCCTCGTGCGAGATCTGCCCTTTCATTGACTGCTTTTCGAGGCCTGGTTTTGTGCACATACATTTTTTCGCGTGTTGATTAACAAATATACTGACTCACTCATTCACTCAAGCTTTTTTTTTTCATATGTTCGCATGCTCACTCATTCACTCATGCATTTTTCTCATTGTTTGCGTGTTGATTAACAAATAGTCACTCGCTCACTCAATCATTCACTCATTTGTTTTTCGGGCATTGCTTAACAGATTTACACACTCGCTCATTCATGCATTTCCCCATTTGTTTGCGCATAGATTTATAAATTTACTCAACGACTCAGTCACTCATGCATTTTCCTCCTTGTTCGCATTTTGATTAACAAAAGTATTTCTCACTCACTCGCTCATGCTGATTAGAAAATACACTCACTCAATCACTCACTCACTCACTCACTCACTCACTCACTCACTCACTCACTCACTCCCTCACTCACTCACTCACTAACCCACTTTTTCACCTTCTCGCGGCCACTCATGCATTTTTCTTTTCATTTTCCTTCTCTCCTCTTCGGCAGGCTTTTTCTCTTATTTTTTTTTCCTCTGTGACCTTAACCCTAAGCCCCACTTTCTCGCATTCTCACTCTTCCTCACACATTCTCCCTCTTCCTCTCTCCTCTTTTACATTCCCTCCCTTCCTCCCGCCCTCACATTCGAAAGGGACGTTTTTGCACGTTGTCGAATGAACAGATGGCCTTCCCTTTTTAACGCTTAGCAAGCAAGTCTCTCTTATGGATGGCGGGTCATCGATTTGAAACTCGCGCATCGGGTGGAATGTCGCAGATTTTAGGTCGAACGAGAACGAAGGGTTAGGAGAAAAAAGGGTGCAAAAAGGGCGAATGAAAGTGAAAAATGCGTTGTGATAAGTAGTCGTGATTAGAGAGAAGAAATGGACGATATGAGGGATGAATAGATAAGTAGGAGATTAATAGGAGCGGAGATAATTGTACCCTTGGAGGAGTTTAAGTAGAGAGACGATGGGGACTTGGGAGGCAGTTGATGTAGCTATCAAGTTAGCGGGAGTGAAGCTTCACTTTGGTACTAGTTAGCGGGGAGTATTATGAGGCGGACGGTTAGTAGAAGAGGCAAAGGGCCGGAAGGAAACGAAGGAGTGGAAAGGGGAAGAGAGAGAAAAAATGAGAATGTTTGTGGAATCAGAGATTAGTGTGGGTTGTAAAATCCAGTGAAAAAAAAAAAACGGGATTATTTTGGATTGCGAATGGGAGTATCATAACAATTAAAAGTTGCATTCTTGGAAGAAAGGGAAGAAGAGGGAGAAGAAAAAGGGTTTCGACGATAATAGGCGAGGGAAGAAAAATGTTGATTAGAATTTGCTCGTGTTACTTCCGAAGAGTAAAAGATGGCGGGGGAATGAAACCCTTTGGAAGTCGTACAGGTTTTGGCAGTTTCTTAGAAAAACAAGTTTAGATTTTAATAGCCTCCTGGTAATTGATAGAGGCAATTACAGACAGCGAAGAATATCGAGTGGGGAGATAGGCCTTTATATTACCCCAAACCATGAAGAAAACATGGATTGCTCAGGTTAGAGGATAAATGTTTGTTTGTTGTTATTGTTATTAGTATTATCAGTGTTGATGTTATTGCTGTTATTGATGTTATCGGCATCAACACCTTTGTCATAATTGATGGTTATTTTTTGTAAATATATTTATTTATTCATCTTGGCAAAGTCTGGGTAAAAAAAATCTTCCATTTAATGTTGTTGTTTTTAACCTCTTCCAATTAATTAGTCTTGCTTATTCTCGTTTTCTGCTCTTGGCCTTTCTATCTCTTTTTTTCTTCTTTTTTACATCCAATTTGCGTCTTTTGCGCTGCCTTTATCCCATGGTTTGCTCTACGCCTTTTTCTATACTCTCCCCTCCTTTCCTATCGTTTCTCCCCTTTCTTCCTCTCAACATTCCCCTTCCTTCTGGCATCCTACACCACCTCAGTCGCCATCCACTCCCCCACCACCAACCCTTTTCTCCCAAAATTCTCCTTACATCCTTTTTTCCCCAATATCACCCACCCTCCTTCACTCTTTCTCATCTCATCCCTATCCTTATCCCTATATCTATCCTTATCCTTATCCCTATCCCTATCACCATCCCCATCCCTTTTCCTTCCCCTACTTTATCCTCACCCCCATCCCCATCCCATCCTTTATCTCTTATCCCTGTCCCAATCCCAACCAAGTTCACAACACTATTCCTATTTCCGTTCCCATCCTCAAACCCCTTCCACATCTCACCTCCCCCCCCCCTTCCTCATCCCCTTCTCCGCTTCCCCTCCTCTACCAAGTGACACTTGAAGAGGCCTACAAGAGCCTCGCTCCGTAAGACGCTTGGCCGGAGCTGAGGATGAACTGCCAAAGCTCCCGAAGCTCGAGAGGTCTTTAACATGTGCAGACTGCATTGACTCACACTTCTCCTCTTTCCTCTTTTTGACAATCGCTCTTTCTTCTTATTTATCCTCCATTTCCATTCCGATTTTCATCCTACTCCTCCTCTCCTCCCGACCCCCAACTCTGTCTTATCTTCATGGTCATCAGCAGAAATTATAATGGATTTTGTTGTTATTTAATCTCTCTATGCGTATGATGTTTCGTTAGGCCTGACTCAAAAAATGAAAATGAAGATAAAAAGAAAGAATAAAAAAAAAATAATAACAGGAGGTCAGCTTTCACCTTTAGAAATTTCGGCGAGTCCCTTTGCAGTCCCCGGCTTTTCCCCGACTCCTTCCCACTATTCTCCTTGCATCCTTCGAGAATCCTTCCGACGCCAGGGGAGCT
>NC_061820.1:5091011-5096011 GCF_019202785.1 Penaeus chinensis
AAACAAGATCCGATAATCTCTTTATTTCTTTCGGTGTCCGTCTTTTGATGTTTTCGTGATATTCTAGGAATGTTAATTACTTTTAGGGGAACTTCATTTCACTTAGGAATTCATGCTATGAAAATAGGACAGATTTTGTACTTTATATTTTTGGAGTACTCAGATCCATATACTATTTGTTTGGTAACACCTTCGCGACTACTCGAACCGAAAATGTAATTTCTTTGATGCTAAAGATGCTCTTACGTCTTAATGTTACCTTCTTCATTGCAGAGTTGGAAATGCAGGAATCTGAAATACAATTATCTTTTTCCTCCTCTTCTTCCTCTTTTCCCTCCATTTCCCAATCACATTATCTCGCCGGTTATGCTTCTTCACTCTTGCGCAGTCTCTTTGTTCCTCTCGTTCTCTTTCCTCCAGTTTCTATCCCTTATTTGGTTGTCTCTTCCTCCTCTTCACTCTTTCTCGTTTCTCCGCCCACCCCTCCTCCCACTTCCCCCGTACCTCAGTCCTTACCCCTCCCTCCATGCCCTTCTATCTATTCCTCCCCCACTATCCCCCCACCATCTCCTGCCCCCACTATCCCCTCACCATCTCCTGCCCCCACTATCCCCTCACCATCTCCTGCCCCCACTATATCTCCACCATCTCCTGCCCCCACCCCAGTGTTGCTTTGGTGATGAATTTGGCAACTGTGGCCAACTTCGGACCGGCGGTGTCGGCGAGGCGCGGCTTGGTCTGCCTTGGTGTGGCTTGGGGCTCACAGTTTGCATAAAGTTATCTCAGCACCAACTCGCACCTGACTCCTGCAGCCGAGATGTGAGAGTGAGAGTCTAAGCGGGAATGTGAGCTTAAGTGTGGGTGACTTAGACTGAGGCTTTGAGAGTAAGAGCAAGGCGGACAGACAGGCAGAATGGGAGAGAGAGAGAGAGAGAGAGAGAGAGAGAGAGAGAGAGAGAGAGAGAGAGAGAGAGAGAGAGAGAGAGAGAGAGAGAGAGAGAGAGAGAGAGAGAGAGAAGAGAGAGAGAAAGAGAGAGAAAGAGAGAGGTAGAAAGAGAGAGGTAGAAAGAGAGAGGTAGAAAGAGAGAGGGAGAAGAGAGAGAGAGAGAGAGAGAGAGAGAGAGAGAGAGAGAGAGAGAGAGAGAGAGAGAGAGAGAGGGAGAGAGAGAGGGAGAGAGAGGAGGGAGAGAGAGGGAGAGAGAAAAGAGGGAAAAGAGAGAGAAAAGAGGGAGAGAGAAGGGAGGGAGAGAGAGGGAGGGAGGGGAAAAGGGGAGAGAGAAAAGAAAAGAGAGAGAGAGAGGGGGAGAGAGAGAGAGGGGGAAGAGAGGGGGGGAGAGAGAAAGGGGAAGGAAGAAAGAGAAGAAAAGAGAAGAGAGGAGAGAAAAGAGAGAGAGAGAAGAGAGAGAGAGAAGAGAGAAAAGGGAGAGGAGAAGAGAGAGGGGGAAGGGGGGAGGGGGGAGAGAGGGGAGAGGGGAGAGAGGGGAGGGGGAGAGGGGAGAGAGGGAAGAGAGAGAGGAGGGAGAAGGGGGAAGAGAGAGAGAGGGGGAGAAGAGAGAGAGAGAGAGAGAGAGGGGGGGAAGAGAGAGGAGAGGAGAGAGCGGGGATGGGGGAGGGGGGAAAAAGGTGTGTTGGGGGGTCTATGAGGGTTTTTGCTCGCGAAAAACCCAACTTACTGAAACTCGGCCTGGGAGGGACACTTTGTATTAAGGATTGAACTTTTAGAATAAAAGGGGGGGGGGGAGTTTGGGGAAGGTGAGAGGGAAGAGGTGGGGAGTTGGGGGAGAAGAAAGGGGAGAATAAGGAGGGGTGGGGAGAAGAAGAGGATGGAGGGAGGGGGGGAAGGGAGGGGGGAATGGGGGAAAGGGGTTTTTGGATTTTGTTCTTTTTTTAAGTTTATTTTTTTAATTAAAATATATATATTTAATAATTTTATTATTATATATATTTAAAATTTAAAATTAAATAATAATTATTATTAATTTTTTTATATTATTAAAAATTTAATTTTTTAGGGTTTCTTTTCCCTTTTCCTAAAATTTTTTTTTCTTTTTTTCCCCCCACCTCTTTATAAAAGGGAAACCTAAAGTCTCCTGCCCAAAGGAAAAAGCCCTAAAAATCCCCCGAAAACGGCCCTTGCATTTTGGGGGTTTCTATTTAGCTTTTAACTTTTGATAAACCCCGATTAACGGTTTTTTTTCCGATTTTTTTTCCATCTTTCCTTTTCCCCCTTCCCGGTCCCTTTTGCTTTTTTGTTTTTTTTTATCCGCCCCCCCCTTTTTTTTTCAAAACTTCCCCCCCTTTCCTTTTTTTATTTTTTCCCCCTTCCCCCTTTTCCCCTTTTTCCCCTTTCCCTCCCCTTTCCCCCCTTTCCCTTTCCTTTCCCTTTCCCTTTTTTTTTTTCCCCCCCCTTTTTTCCCCCCCCCTTTCCTTTTGAAATAAAAATTTTGTTTAAAAGTGGGAGGGGGGATAAATCCAAGGGTTTAGGGAAACGTACCCCTTTTAAAATTAAAATTTTTCTATTAAAACCCCTTTTTAAATGGTTTTTAAAATCCGTGTTTTTCGTTTTTGTTTGGGGAGGGGCTTCCCCAAAAGCCCTTTTACGTTAAATTTGGGACGGTTTTTTGTAAAAATTTGTAATTAGGGGAATTTACCCATTTATTTTGAAATATCGTTGTTTTTCTTTTTTTTTGGGAAAAAGAAAACCCATTTTTAAAAACGTTTTTTTTTTTTTTCCTCCTTTCCTCTCCTCTCCTATTTCTGTTTTTCTGTTTTTCTGTTTTTCTGTTTGTTTGTCCGCCTGTCTGTCTCTGTTTTCGAAATATGTTGAACCAATGTTTTGCTTTATATGTCATCATTACTTTGAGTATAGAATTCTCCAAGTGGTTAGAGAATACTGTATCCCTTTTAATTACAAAATGTATCATTATATAAACATTAGCAGCGACTGTGAATAATTAAACGTCCGATGAATGTTTCTGCAGTCTATATGTTTGCGAAAGCTGTTTCTGCAAAGGCTGTTGAATAAACGAGATCAAATGACCGGTTGTAACGCTGTTCTGTTTAAAGAATTCTTTTGATGAATTACAGTACCAGATTTTCTCTCTCTATCTCTCTATCTATCTGTAGATCTATCTCGCTTGTTTTTTCTTTCTCTCCCTGTCTCTTCCTCGTTTTCTAATTGAAGAACCGAACACATTTGCTAACAATGACGCTTACCCTAAATGGTACCGTGTAAATATAACTTCAGAAAAAAAACAGAATGATGAAAATAAGAATAATGAATGAAAGAAAGAATATTGAATATGAAAAGCCGTATTGAGGCCAGACACACTACTGCATGCCGGTGTAGGTTAATCCTCGTCCCTTATTGTACGCCGCGCGAGGCCCACAAAGGACGACGGGATGGCGGGGAAGCTGTGCCAGAACACCATCCATTTCCTCCTCGCTCGGAAATTAGCCTAGTTACGCCTGATGAGTCTTTTCCCTCACTGCAGTAAAAGGGTGTCACGGTGTACACATCCGTTTGTTTATATATAATATATATATATATATATATATATATATATGTGTATATATATATATATATATATATATATATATATATATATATAATGTGTGTGTTTGTTTGTGTATATACATATTATATATGATATGTATAATATATAATTATATATATATATGTATATATATATTATAAGAAAATAATACATACACCAATTTCCTCCCTTATATCTCCCCTTGCCTTTGATCATTCCAGTAACGTTATTCTCGGGTACTGTGATTCGCGACTAATCCAGGTTGCAATAACGTCTCACGCGATGTAGGCAGAGGCTGACAGTGCGGTCACTCCGGGACGGTTTAGTGCCCGCGCTCACCCAGGCGCTCGACCAACATGCAAACCACAAGGCGCCAATTAGATTTAGTCATGGAGCCAAAGGTTGCTCGGCCGTCGTTAGCGTGCCAGCGACAACGGCCACGACTCGATGTCACTTCGCACGGTGCCAGTTAAGGCGGAGGTGCCACTTTGGGAGAGTTGTAAGTGGTCAGAGTAATGGCCCGGAGACGGCCTTGCAGACGCCGCTCTGGCCATCACCACCGGTTTAGGGGAAAGGTGGGGGGGCGGGGGGAGGGGCGAATGTGAGGATGAATAAGTCGAGAAAGAGAGGAGAGAGGAAGAATGTCAGAGGAGAGAGGAACGGAGAGGAGAGGAGAGAAAAGGGAAATTGAGAGGAGATAAGGCGTAAGGGAAGTAAGGGATGGAGAGGAAAATGGGAGACGGAAGAAAAAATGAAAATAAATAGAAAGGAAAGAAGAGAAGAAGCAAGGGGAGAGGAGTGGTGGGTTTAGCTGACTTACCTCGGTTGTAGTGATGTGTGGTGTTGATGGACGGCGTCGGTGATTTGCTGCTTTTTATTGTGTGTTATTGATTTAGCCCGACGTTATCGAGGATCTTTTTGCTTTTCGGTGGAGAGTTATTGGTATTTTTGTGGCATCTAATGACGGTGGCTGCATCGGTTCTTTGCTTAATCTTTTTTTTTTTCTCCTCTTTCTTCTTTTGCTTTATATTTGCTCTCTCTCCGTCCCTTTCCCTCTCCCATCCTCCCGAATGGCGCACGCGCGCGCGCGCACACACACACACACACACACACACACACACACACACACACACACACACACACACACACACACACACACACACACACACACACACACACACACACACACACACATACACACACACACACACACACATACACACATTTTGTAATACCACACATGACCTCATATAAAACCGCCCAACCGCAAAAGTATCGCGCATCACGGATTATTGCCATCGGGGCGTCATGAATATTGAACCATACAATCGTATTATTTTCCCCAGAGTGTGTATATTGCGCGTATTTTCTCTCGGTCAATTAATCGTCGACTGTTTTCCCATTACAATCATAATTGCTATTGCAACATTTCGGTCTGTGTGGTGCACGATGAAAGGTCTCGCG
>NC_061820.1:5111011-5116011 GCF_019202785.1 Penaeus chinensis
TATCACCATCGATTATATTTGCATATTGGTCCTTGTTTCCTCTCCACTGCCATCCACACATTAGTTGTTTCTGAAATGATTTAGCGTCTCATTTGGGTTGGGTTTAATTGTCAGTCTTTGGACAGTGATCAGGTAAATTATGTTGCAGTGGACCAATAAATTACGGGATTGCCATTCCGGAGGCAATTGGGCAGCATTGCTTTATCAATATTTAGAACGTCGACCAATTAATGAGGCGATGCAGCGGTATTTACGGGTGCATTTCCCAGTCATTCGCCGCCCATTTGTACGGAGGATAATGTGTCCGGTGCTCAGAACAAGAGAGAAAGAAAGACAGAGAGAAAGGTAAAAAGAAAAAAAAAAAATTGTTGGAAGCGGTGTGATATTATCATAATCGGTTGCGGGGAAGATTCATGTGCTCTTGGTCTGTTGGGTTCTTCTTTCTTGTTCTCTCTTCCTCCAGCTTCCTCGCTTTATTAATGATCTCTCATTTGTTCTTGTTCTTGCGTTTGATGTTTTGTTGTTGGTTTTTTCTTTCTTCTTTTTCTTCTTCTTCTTCTTCTTCTTCTTCTTCTTCTTCTTCTTCCCCCTCCTCCTCCGCCTCCTCCTCCTCTTTTTCTTCTCTTCTTCTTATTCCCCTTCGCCTTTTTATTTTCCTCCTCCTCCTCTTCCTCCTCATTTTTCTCTACCTCCTTCACCTGCTTCTCTCCGTAGTCCCCTCTCCTCTTCTTCCTCCTCCCCCTCCTTTTCCATGCATATACGTGTGTATTTGTCTATGTCTATAAGCGAAGTGGGGTAAATCTTAGGCATCGACGACAGGCTGCTGTTAAGCCTAGAACAGAGAGATAGAAAAGGGGGGGGGGGGGCGAAGGCGTTCTGGCAGACGCCCATGATTTTATCGGCCTCCATTTTCCTTTTGGCGAAGGTGATGGAACTCGACCGGCATCTTCGGCGATGGTTTTATGATTGATGAAACGTGGTGTTTTATGGCGCCAGATAACGATTGTCGCGGCTTAAATGTTTCTCTAGATATAATATAGCTTTGGCAACGACCCTCCGGCTGATAGAGTGGGCAAGGGGGGAAGAAAGGGGGAGAGGGTTCGCTGTGAAAAATCTTTATGGCTTTGTGATAGAGGTTGTTCGGGCATCCATTCTCTCTCTTCCCGTTACGTGACGAGGGGCTAACGGGAGGGAAATAAGGTGACTTTGGGATTTTGGAAACGGCGGTCGTTTTGACCTGTATATAGTAAGATAAAATGCTTTGATAGAGCGATGAAATGGCGGGTGGCAAGATCATGATCATAAAGATTTGAAGAGTCATATTTTATACCCTTCAAAATGATACGGGAATTCAACCTGGATCATTATGCTTAAGAAATATGATTGTGTTCCTGTTGCATTCTTCATATAATGTATTTTCTTATATATATATATATATATATATGAGTAATTTTTTTCTTTTTTATTTCTGTTTCTCCAGAAGATACGCCCATGTCATTCCTCTTTTCGTATCCATCTGCTGATGCTACGCTAATGTTATTGTTCATTCCCATCTTTTCTCTTTCTTTTCTGCATCCCCCCAAAAACGCCAATACAGCCCCTCCCCCTATTCTTCCTTTTCTCTCTCCTCTTTTCTTCATCTCAGAAGACTCGCCTCCCCCAGCATCACCTTTGAGCTCCCGCCGCCGCGATCCCATTCCAGGTCTTGTCTCCGGAGATGATTTGAATAACAAATTCGAGACTAAACCGAGAAAATACCGAAATTGAGATATGCGGCACTTCGGTATGCGGCCGTTTAGTGAAGTCTGTGTATAGTTTTATTTTATTTTATGGCTTGGCTGGTCGTGGCGATGGTGGTTGTGAAGATGAGGATAAGTTATTGCTTTTGTCTTTATTGTGTTTTGGATTTTGTTAAGAGTTGTGTTATTTTATGAAGGAAGTGATGGTTATCAGTATGGAGTGTCAGTTGTGGCGCTTGACGAAGATAGGCCAGATTGCTCATTGAAAAGTCGTGAGACATTTTATTTTTGCTGAACTGCATTTGTAAGAGGACACACACACACACACACACACACACACACACACACACACACACACACACACACACACACACACACACACACACACACACACACACAATCACACACAATCACACACACACAATCACACACAATCACACAATCACACACACACACACACACACACTCACACACACACACATACATATATATATATATATATATATATATATATATATATATATATATATATAATCTGCAGTGTATATATATAAACACGTACTCTGGTCCTGGTGCAGGCTGTACCGAAGCAAATAGGTCAGAATACTAGCAAGGATGACGGGGCGAGGCGAGAGAGAAAGTCGTATATTTTGTTTTTCATTGAAATGGTTTTGACGCGATTAAATGGAGATGGGAGAAGCAGAGAGTACCTGCTGGCTGTAGGAAATAGGGAGCAAGTGTTTTCTTTCCATTCTGTGAAATAATGAGTGAATAGGATATCCTTCGCCTTTTCTCGAATGGGTTGGGGACGCTCGTGTAAGGTTGGATAAACTGAATTAATTGGATATGTTTAGAAGTGGCAGGGAAACTTTTCGATATCGTTTAGCCTTTTTATATTTGTTTTAAGATAGTTTGCTGAAACTCTTGCAGGCAGCTTCGCCCCGGCTTATGCAATTCTTGGCTGCCATGCATGTATCTGTATCGTTATGTGATACAGCCTCTTTTCTGTGGAAACTAGAGCCAGGGAAAGATGTTATTGCTCGAGGTGATCTTGTATATTGTAGCTCGCTTATGTAACCGCGAATGGGAATATGGCTGAAGGTGAGATTTTGTATTTTCTTGATTTGCAACAGGTATTTGTTTTGCAAGTGCATGTGAAGTCTGACCAGGAAATTTGTTACTGTTTTCTCTATGTTTATGTATAATTAACAAATATTCAAAGTGAAAATAATATGGTAATTAACGATAAAAAATCATTGCGAGTATGAAAAGCATTCAAAAAATATATCTTTATACATCCGAATGAACGTTTGCGAATAATGAGCCGAAGAGAGGAACTTGTTCTTGGCGAGCGAAAGTTTGGAAAAGTTTTTGCATTATAATGTATGATATGATACCCGGCGTTGCTTTGGGTTAGTTTTTCCAAAGTTTGCAAGACAGTTTTCGAGATTATGGTTTAGTATTACGTGAATTACAGGGTGAGTGCGTGCGTGTGTTGGTGGGTAATTTATGGTGACATAAAGTGCAAATTATATTGTTATTTCGGGTGTGACTTTTTCCTCTAAATTACGTAGGAACTTGTTGAAAATACATAAGGAAGGATAAGAAATGGATATGCATTGTTATCAGATGGGATTTTGCGAACGCTAAGAAGTTCTGTTAAAGTGATTATATTTTATTGCTCTTTCAGCAAACTATTCAGTGGTTGTAAGCAATCCACACGACTTGTGTTTTGGTGTAAACCCTCATTTTTATTGCATAAGTTTCCACATTTCGGCGCAGTTCTCCAGATGGCGTCAAAGGGATAGATACAAGTTCAGCAATTTTAATATGCGCATATAAAGGGGGAGGAATAGAAAGAGGGAGAGAGGAAAAGACTGAGGAAGAGAGAGAAGGACCGGAGGAAGGGAGATAACGATATATAGAGAAAGGGAGAGAAAGAGGGAGGGCGGAATGAAGAGAAGGGGGGAGAAAGTGGGATGGGGAGAGGGAATGGAGAGGGAGAGGGGATAAAAAGAGACAGACAGACAGATAAAGAGAGCAAGAGTAAGAGCGAGTGAATATACGCTAGTGCTTACTTACTCGTCTGTATATGTAGGTGCGAGTGCATTCATATGCGCGTACATATTTACCTATCTCTCCGTGTTTGTTTAAGGCTTTTCTTTGTACTACATGTATCTGTTTGCGTTTTGATGCTAGCGTCCCTGTCTGTCGCCGCAAAAGTGTGAATAGAGCTGGCCATACGAGGGTGCGACACAGTGAATCTTGTTGACAAAATTGCGTAACTGCCGTGAACTAAAGTGGAATTTTATGCTCCAAAACCGTGTCTGGTGGCGCTCAAGTAAACGAATATGTTTAGGATACATATTATATTGATGATAAGATACGGTACTTTGATGCGAGCAAATGATCTACCACAGCCACTCATATCGACGGAAAGAAGACAAGAGTATAGTTTTTTCCTCAATTGGAATACTATTGGTGACTTCCAGTAGGATATTGTACAAGTCACGTTTAATGAATAGAGAGCTTAGAAATGGAGATCATTTTTTTTTTTTTTTTTTTTTTTTTTTTTTTTTATGAAGCGCTCGTAACAGTGCCAGTTAAAACGCGTCGGAGGTAGCACCATTAAAGGTATTTCTTGAGAATATTGTGTTAAGCCTTAAGTGACAGGTTAAGAGCCGCCAGTGTCTCAGCTGAATCAATGACAGGCTTGCTCAATTACTTCGTTGGGGGTAGAGTGGTTGGGGTGAATAGAGGGTGTTTGGGCCGGAGAGGGTGGTGGGGCAAAATGTCTGGGAGAGGGAAGAGGGAGAGATTTAAAAGGCAAAGTTAGAGGAGAGGTGGGGGAGGCAGAGAGGGCCGGGGGAGAGGGGTTGATAGGGTCCGAGGGTGGGAGGAGTTGGAAGGCGAGGTTTGTAAGGCAAGGCGAGGGACACTTGTCACCGACACGGCCGTCCACTTAGGCCTAGAATGGCAGCTTCCTCGGCTCTCTCGGCTCCTTGTGACTTTAGAAGAGCTCGGGACCTCCTCTTGGGCCGCGTCCTTCCCCTTTTCCGTCTCGTCTTTCCTGCGCTCCTGGCAACGGTGCACCGCGCAAGGACTCCCCCTCTCCTCCTACCCTTACCCGCTCCCTCTTCCTCTCCCTTCTACATTCGTCTTGTTCTTCTCGTGCTCCTCCTCCTTCTTCTCTCACTTCTTCCTATGCTTTCCTCTCCAACTCCTTTTCGTCCTCATTTTCCTTTCCCCCTCCTTTTCCTC
>NC_061820.1:5121011-5123511 GCF_019202785.1 Penaeus chinensis
GAGAGAGAGGGATTTAGTGCGAGGATGTCATGTTGATTGGCACGTTGAGTTGTGGTGGTAAAAGAGGGGAAACTGCGCTCTCGTGGCGGGAGTTTGGCTGCAGTCTTTGTGTTTACATAAAGTTAGTTAAAGTCTATGCTATTTAGATTAGCCAAAGGCCAAAGAGAATCCAAGTTAGTGGTGGAATCATGAACTTAGACGCCATTAAAGCGGAGGTGGTATACCAGCAGGAGCAGCAGCCTCGGTATTATGGCTAGCGACATTTCATCAAAATGCTCCTAAATTCATGTGGGGAAGAGAGGTAGGGGACGGAAGGCGGTGGGGGTCGTAAGAGGAACGAAGGCGTAGAAGGAGCGTGGGAGGAAAGAGAGGGGCTGAGGGGATCCTAGGAGGAGGGGGAGAGTGGAGGTAGGAAGGAGAATAGGAGGGAGGGGGTGGGAGGGAAGAAGGGGGTTGGAAGACCGTAAGAGGAAAGTATGTATTCAGCCAAGAGTGCGCAGGTGTTGTGATAGCGGCGTTAGATTGTGGCTGAATGAATGTATGGAAAGGGAATGTTGTGGTTAGTTTTGTGGAGTTGTAAAGGATGTGTAGTTGAGTAAAAATGTTTTTGAAATACGTCTATTTGAAAAGAGAGAGGAAAGCTTGTTGTAGTTCGGCGGTTGGTTGGGGGGGTATTGGGTGGGGTAAAGGGGGTGAGGAAGGAGAAGTCGCGTATGTATGCACATGTGGAAGGGAAAATTACGCGGAGGAATATAGAGGACGAGGAGGAGGTAGAGGTGGAGGAGGAGGAGGAACCAAGCGGCAACCCCGGAGCACAATGTCTTGGCCAACTTTTATAGCTTCCCTGGGACATAAAATGACGAAATATCTCTCGGCCATTATGACTCTTATATCCAATTTAAGCCAAGATATGATACGGACTAGTCTCCGCTGGCATTATGATCCTTAAGTAGGGTGACATGCGGGCGGGATTTATAAACCATCGGGCTTATTAAAGCTCGTTGACGTGGATGGGCCTTTTCACCAGGCAACTTTGAATATTACATGAATTACGATTATGCTCTAGGGCTCAGTAGATGTAGAATCAGCCTCGATTTTGACTGAGGTAATAAGATAGAATGACGTGGAGGTTGTCCTGAAAACTATGACTAACTTTTCGGAATTGTGGTGTATTGTGACACATTCGGATGAGAAAACTTGCTTTGAAAATGTTAATTGGTTAAACTTTATACTGCAGCCAATCAAGTTGTCTGAAAAGCGAATCGGAAGTGTGGAATTTGTCTTTTGACGGAGGCATCCCCAGCTCAGTGGTTTTCTATTTTCCTCTCTCTGCGACCTGGAGGTAAAAAACTGTACAGACACGAGAAGAGAATATACCTTTGCCTCAAAGCTGAAGGCCGCTAGAGAACCATTGGTGCCCGTAAACACCTCTCAGGCCAGGATGAACGAGCTATTAGAGAGAGCTGTGACCCAATCTACGACACGGCGATGTCTTCCTCGGTCTTCTCGGTCTCTCCTTCGGTCTCTCTCCTTCAGTCTTCTCGGTCTCTCTCCTTTGGTCTTCTGGGTCTTCTCCGTTGAATCTCTTCTCATTGCTCTACCTGCTCTTGTTCTTTATACTCTCTCTGTGTCCCTGTTCTTTATTATATCTCTTCATATTATTCTACACATGTTATTATCTCTTTGTATCCACTGGATATTCCGTTGTCTCCCCTTCAACTTTATCACGCTCATTTTCCTTATCCTTTTTTTTTCTTCTGTACGTCTTCTTCCCTGTAATCTCTCTTCTCTTTATTCCGTCTCAGTCTCTTTATTCTGCTTTAACTCTTTATGTTTACCTCCCCCTCCTTTCCTTTTCCCTTCGTTTCCTCACGTTGCTCCTCTTTATTCCCCCTTACATCCTCTCACTCCCGCAATCTCTTCTCGTTCTACCCCATTCCTCTCCTTCGTCTACTCGATCCATCGTTTACCGTGTAATCCTCCGGGTTTTAAAGGCCATAAGGGGTGTCATTGCACGGTGAGTAGGATACTTAAACACTGACACTCGGCGTCTGTGTCCACATGCCTTTCAGCAGCGAACTTTGGATTTGTTGTATGTTTTATTGTTTTCTCTCTTCTCCCTTTCTTTGTATTTCTTGTTTTCTCTTTTTTTTCTTATAGGCTTATTTATCTTTTTATCTCTCTTTTGAAAATTTCGCTTTCTCTTTCTTTTTCATATCATGTTTCCCTTGTTTCGTGTGTTGTTGTTTTATATATTTTTTTTTAGAACTTGCATTTTTTTATTTTTGGTGAATCACAATATCGCTGCTTCTTATGCTCTTCTCGCGTCTTTCTCCCGGAACGTGGCGGCCTCATAGGATTTATGACAAAGTTCTGCGAAACTCGTTTTGTGTAATTTGTGCCGCCAGGCATCATGCATGCGTGGTGGGTATGCATAACCAAGTGCATGCCTCCGGTTGCCTTGATAGAATAAGGCAAGCTGTCACGTGTACATCGTTAA
>NC_061820.1:5128511-5136011 GCF_019202785.1 Penaeus chinensis
TGTGATGCGCTACCGAGTAAAATTGACTGGGGATGAGGGAGAGCGGGTGGATACGGAGAGAAGATAGAGAGGGATAAGACGAGGAACAAGAACAGGGAGGAAGGGGTAGACACAGACACGGAACATTCACACACAGACAGAGGAGAATGAGACTTTCCTCCTGGCACTTACCTGTACACACACACACACACACACACACACACACACACACACACACACACACACACACACACACACACACACATATATATATATATATATATATATATATATATATAAATATATAATCTTTACCAAGATAAGACACAAGTAACAGAAGAGATCAAGCATCACACACATGGAGAGTTATTGGGCGGCACAAGGTGACTGCACCATAACTCACTAAGATATGGTCATGCATATAGGAAGTGTTGACAATAACGGGGAGAAGCTCGAGCGTCTTTCACCAAAGCAAACACCCCTGATTTATGGCAGTCATCAAGGGCTTCGTATACGTACACACGGGAAGGGGCCTGTGGTGTGTACATTGTATACACTATTATTTCTAATGCAGCTCTGCGAATGAGAGTTAATCGATGTGGAAACACGTACTATGTTTGTCTCTACTGCCTTCGAACAAGTATCGTATGGTCCGTTTCGCTGGCGTATAGTGTTAGCTTGGGGTTGTTTGCATGGCGAAGGAGGGCGAAAAGAGAGAGGGGGCAGGAAGGGAAGGGAGAGGGAGAGAGAGAGGAAGAGAAACAAACAGGAAAAAAAGAAAAACAAAGGAAAAAAAGAACTGAGAGAAAAGAGGCAGGCACAGACAGACAGACAGACAGACAGACAGACAGACAGACAGACAGACAGACAGACAGACAGACAGACAGACAGACAGACAGACAGACAGGCAGACAGACAGAGACATATGTCTTCTCTTTCTCTATTTCATCGTCTTACGCTTAAGTTGACGCACCCCGGACGGCATTCTCGTTGGAAATGCAATATCTACAGCTCGGAGCCTTCACGGGGTTAACGCTACGCTTTTATAGAATGTAATTTCGGCGACGGCGTGTGGCGGGGAGGGAGGAGTGGATGTCAGGTGATACTGATGCAAGGGTAAAGTATCTGGTCGGGACACATGAGACGCTGGTTGGTGGCCGGGGGAAGGGGGAGGGAGGTGGGGGTGGGTGAGAGGGGGAGGGGGGAAGGAGGAGTAGGGATGGAAGGTGGAGGGTGAAAAGAGGGGGAAGTGGGGGGAGGGAAGGAGGTAGAAGGATGAAGAACAAAGAAAGAAAAAAGAAGGAAAAGAAGAGAGGGGGGAGGGAGAATTAAGGGAGGAAGGAGATGCCAGTTTGGCGGCGTTTGTTTGCAGAAAGTGCTTGTTTGGATAGGAAGGTATTTCAGTCTTGTATAGCCGATGCGCCTGTATATTGACGAGATTTGTGGATCGTTTGGGGGACATTTTAGTGTGATTTGCGGATCGTTTCCTTTACGGCAATGGTTCTGTGTTCCGAAATCGTGCAGCGAGAGCGACAGGGAATAGATTTCTTGGCTAATTAGCATTTCGAAACGAGGAGGAGATAAGGGGCGGCGGGAGGGGGAGGAGGGAGTTAGTCGAGGTTAGTTATGTTACATTTACCATGAAATGTTCGAGAGAGAGTGCCTCGGCAGCAGCTGAGGTTGGCACTGCCGACCATCTTGCGTGGCACGTTGCATGCGTCGTCGTGCAGCTGCGGGCCGTGTGAACAGTGGTTAAGCCGGCGGTCGTAGACTTTCCCCTGACCTTGCGTATTGCTGCAGGTAGTCTCGCTCGTTTTATATTTATAATGCTCAGATTCTCTGTTGTTATATAGACTTGTATATTATTGTATTTAATATTGTGTGTGTGAACTTATGTATTTATTCATGAGCCTGTAGTGTTATCGACATTGTAGTGCATTATGTATTGTTGCTATTTTTTCACTTTTTCTTCTTTCTTCCATCTCCTCTCAAGACACATCAACAAGCAACAAAGCATCGGCTTGGGTTACAGTTTGTAGTGCTGTGGTTGAAGATGCTGCTTGTTTGCAATTGTATTTATGATCTTTATTTGATTTGTAGTTACGACTCTGCTTAGAATTTTTAGTACACTGTTAATTGTGTGTGTGCGTGTCTGTGTGCGTGTGCCTGTGCGTGTGTGTGTGCGTGTGCGTGTGCGTGTGTGTATGTGTGTGTGTGTGTATGTGTGTATGTGTATGTGTATGTGTGTGTGTGAGAGAGAGTATGTGTTTGTTTATGTGTGTGTCTGTGTGTATGTCTATCTTTCGGTGTACATGTGTTTGGTATCATTTTATCGTATAATTTCCAAACTAAAAGGCAGACACAATAACGTGTATACGCAGATAGGATGAAATATACAGCAGTGCGAATATAATAGTAAACTATTCCGGTATTTTTTTCGTTTGAAGAAGAATCCGGGTGTATTCAAAACGCCATGATTTATCATTCTGTTCGCACTGTGGCTGTGGTTTTATGTCACGTAACCAGATCCGAAAACCTTTTTCTAGTCTCAGTCGTGGTTCTACTTGTTATTGCTCTTCGATTTTTCATTTATGTATTCATGTGTCTATCTTTCTTTATTTAATTTTCTTCCTTTTCGTTTATTGTATGAATCGTCAGCCAGTCGTTGGGTTTGTGACTATTTTTTATGATTTGTGAAGACGCAATCAGGTATTGTGAATTGATTTCAAGGTTTATTGAAAGACGATTGTCGCAGTTTATAAAGTTTTCGAAATGTTTGTGAAGGCACAATCTATGCTTTTTAATGTTCATTTTTAGTATTTGTGAAAAGACGCTCAGATCTCTGCGGACTCTCACGGGGAAGCGAGCAGCGCAAAGGCTTGAAGTGAGAGATGAAGCCGAGCCAAGTGGACTCTCGTCGAAGCGAAGGTCTGTTGACTCACAGGGACTAAAAAAGAGAAAAAAAGAAAAGAAAAGAAAAATCGAGTTTTCCGCTGGTCATCTGAAGGGGACAAGCGAGCGGAGTTTGATGGTGGGGATTGGGGGTTGGTGCTGTGGGGGGGATGGAATGGGATGAGGAGGATGGGGAAAGGTAGGAGGGGAGGGAATGAGAGAGGGAGAGGGGGAGAAGAAGGAGAGTGAGAGGGTGAGAGGGTGAAGGGGGAGTGTTAAGCAGGTGGGGGGCATACGTGGCTTTTGAAACCAAGGCGAGTTACCTAAGTTTTTTTTTTTCTTTCTTCCTGTGTTTTTTCCATTTTCTTTTTTATTTTCCATTTTTCCCCTCCTCTTCCATTACCTTCTTTTTAACACGGCTTGACCAATCGACCTTTCTGTTCCCTAATCATTAACTGGCGGCGTCGCTTGTAGTTTTAAGGGCAATGACCAAGGAGGAAACGATTTCTTAGTAATTATGGTAAACAAACTCCTGGATATGTTGTGCATAAATGTAGATTACATATATATATATATATATATATCCATATATATATGTATATATATACATATATATATTTATATATATATATATATATATATATATATATATATATATATATATATATATATATATATATATATATATATATATATATATATATATATATATATATATATATATATATATATATATATATATATATATATATATATATATATATATATATATATATATATATATATATATATATATATATATATATATATATATATATATATATATATATATATATATATATATATATATATATATATATATATATATATATATATATAT
Source organism: Penaeus chinensis (assembly GCF_019202785.1). Taxonomy (NCBI): domain Eukaryota; kingdom Metazoa; phylum Arthropoda; class Malacostraca; order Decapoda; family Penaeidae; genus Penaeus; species Penaeus chinensis. The sequence continues at coordinate 5,132,263 of NC_061820.1, forward strand.
ATATATATATATATATATATATATATATATATATATATATATATATATATATATATATATATATATATATATATATATATATATATATATATATATATATATATATATATATATATATATATATATATATATATATATATATATATATATATATATATATATATATATATATATATATATATATATATATATATATATATATATATATATATATATATATATATATATATATATATATATATATATATATATATATATATATATATATATATATATATATATATATATATATATATATATATATATATATATATATATATATATATATATATATATATATATATATATATATATATATATATATATATATATATATATATATATATATATATATATATATATATATATATATATATATATATATATATATATATATATATATATATATATATATATATATATATATATATATATATATATATATATATATATATATATATATATATATATATATATATATATATATATATATATATATATATATATATATATATATATATATATATATATATATATATATATATATATATATATATATATATATATATATATATATATATATATATATATATATATATATATATATATATATATATATATATATATATATATATATATATATATATATATATATATATATATATATATATATATATATATATATATATATATATATATATATATATATATATATATATATATATATATATATATATATATATATATATATATATATATATATATATATATATATATATATATATATATATATATATATATATATATATATATATATATATATATATATATATATATATATATATATATATATATATATATATATATATATATATATATATATATATATATATATATATATATATATATATATATATATATATATATATATATATATATATATATATATATATATATATATATATATATATATATATATATATATATATATATATATATATATATATATATATATATATATATATATATATATATATATATATATATATATATATATATATATATATATATATATATATATATATATATATATATATATATATATATATATATATATATATATATATATATATATATATATATATATATATATATATATATATATATATATATATATATATATATATATATATATATATATATATATATATATATATATATATATATATATATATATATATATATATATATATATATATATATATATATATATATATATATATATATATATATATATATATATATATATATATATATATATATATATATATATATATATATATATATATATATATATATATATATATATATATATATATATATATATATATATATATATATATATATATATATATATATATATATATATATATATATATATATATATATATATATATATATATATATATATATAAACAAAGCAATAGGGACAATATAAGTATGTAAAAGTTTGAGGGAAATTTAAGATTTAAGCTTATAATAATGAATAGCATTATGGTGAAACGTACGCAAGAGCCAGACACACAAAAATGGATACACTGAAATACACACACACGCACGCACGCACGCATTCACACGCGCACACATCCACGCACGCACGCACATACATTCGCACTTCCACTCAGATACGCACACATACATACACAGGCGCATATAAACACAAACACAACCACAAACAAAAATATTGGCTATAGTAATTGTTTTCTGGTCTTAAATAACTGGTATGTGAATGTACTCTGTATCTTACAGCACGAGTAACGGAATGTTAATTAGTAAAGAAATGTTTTTATTTTTTATTGTTTTCATTTTTTAGATTAGAAAAGAATGTTTCTGAAATTTAATTATCCGCCGTTTCGGACTTTTTTAATGGAGCAATAGCAGAATAGTGGGGTATTCAGTATGAAAATGGTTTCCAAAGCAGAAATGTTGTAAATGGATTGCAGCTGGTTCGAGATTATGATATGTTTTTTTTTTCTTTGTACCGGGTGTACTTTAGTTGTATTTGTTTGAGGAATATGGGATTTTAATTCTTTGTGACTAGCAAATATCAGAGTTTAAATGAGGTCGGCTACTAACGGGCAGGGAAAAGGGAAAGTAAAGGGCAGGAACAAAAAGGAAATAGCAAGCTCAGGGTTTGTCTTGCCCATGTAAGACCTGAACTACGTTGCCGTATAAAAGAAAGGTTATTTGTCGTGGTACACTGAGATCGCGGATTACAAGCAAACAAGCTTGCTGACCTTTTCATTGTCGGGGCTTTTTTTTAGTGTGCGTGTGTGTGTGTGTGTTTGTGTATGTGTGTGTGCGTGCCTGCGTGTGCGCGTGGTACGTGCGCGTGTGTGTGTGTGTGCGTGTGCGAGTGTATACCTGTGCGTATCTTCTTGCGCACATGAATACGTTTGTGTTTATGTTTATGTTCGTGTTTTCGTTTTGTTCCACTTGACAGACAGGCTCACAAAGAAACAAGACACCTAACAGATAAGTAGACAAGTAAAGGGAAATAGTGACAACTGAGAAATAGCCGGAGAAACCGAGAGAGGCAAAGTGAGAGATAATACCATAAGAAAAATGAATGAATATGGTAAAGAGAAAGTGAAGAGGAGTTGGAGCAGAATGAAGGGGGCAGTGAATAAAAATGAATGTGGGAAAGATTTAATGATGGTGAACGATTAATTAAGCTGTCAGATTGGGAACGACGAGAGTGAAGGAAATTGCAGATTAGACAGACAGAGAAGGAAAGTGGAGAGATAACAGCCGAAATTGATGATAATAGACGGGGGGAAATGCAGGTATGGGTGATTGGATAAAAGCAAGTAATGCATGCATATGAACGTAAGCGAGGCAGGAGAGGGGGAAGAGCATGAATAAACGGAAGAAAAGCGAGATGGGTAAAACACGAAAAAGCAGATAGGATAGCCAAGGATGTAGATAAGATAGCTAAATGCTTTCTTTCACTACTAGCAGACATTTGCGTCATGTTTTATGCGTTGTTCCGATATTTCGAATGAAATGGAAATGCCGACCGGCTGGTAAACAGTGGGAGATGTAGAGAGACAGGGATTGTGTGTATATATAACGAAACCATTTCGCTGCAAGTGCGAATAGCATTCACAGGAACGGAGGGTTGCGGTGGGGGAGGGGGGTGACGGCGCTCTTGCAGCCAGGGTCAAGACCCTGCTTGCACCTGTGCTTTGATTGCACGCCGGGATAAGGCAAGTAAGGAAGGAGAAATAAACTTATTATTCTTTTCTCTTTCTTCTCCTTATTTTTTCTAAGTGTCGTAGGCCCCTCTTTCGCTCCTTAAGAAGACCTTTTTATATGGTTTATATAGGAAACACACCATGTACTTGTACTTGTACATGAGTCTGTAAGCATAAATTTTCGTGTATGTTACTGGTTAATAGGTATAGTTATGCAGAATGATGATAAAGGTAATAAACAAGAGAGAGCGCTTAAAATCATGCAGCGGTTGTATGAGCGAGTGAAAAAATGTAACCACCTCCCTGCAGAGATAGTGAGAGGGAGGGAGGTAAAGGGTGAAGGACAGCGAAGGAAGAGGGAGGGAGGGGAAGGATACCGTACCATAATTGGTCTATAAGTGATCGATGACCCCATTTACTCGTAGACACGCAGGAATTTTCAGCCCGGCTTAT
>NC_061820.1:5141011-5148511 GCF_019202785.1 Penaeus chinensis
AAGGTGTTGTTTGTTTTGTTGTAGGGTATTGTTCCCCGACTTAGACAAAGCAAGGTGCTGTCTAAGACTTCCGTATGTGAAAAAGAGTAGATATTGTAACAATCGGAATGTAAAATATTTTGAACTCGATTTGAAGTGTAGTCTTTGGGGCTTCATTACTTATTCGGAAATCTTGAATGATGTAAATAACCTTTCTCCTTTAAAGTATGGTGGTGTTGTGGAGTCTGTTATTAAAGCAAAGTAAGAAGGCTGCTCACTCAACCTATGAACCGGAACCGACAGCAGTCCTGATTATTGCCATTATCCTTTGATTATAGAAATCATGAATAATTCTTACTAGACAGGAATATTGTTCATGCTCTCTTGTACGTTTTTACCTTCGGAGAAAATCCTTTATATTTTTTTCATTTTCTTTTTTTTCAGGAGTGAGGCTATTATTGTACAACTGAGAGTGTTTGTGTTTGCTTTCTCGAGTCTTGGCTGGAGTGTTTGCCATAATTTTGGAAGAGTGAGCTTGACTATCTTTCTCGTCCTATTCTCTTATTATCCTTTTCCTTCGCTCTCTCCGCGCTCTCTTTCCTTTTCTTTTTACTCTTTATTCTTCCCACTTCACTTCTCCCCTTTTTTCCCCTTTTTTTCCCTTTTTTCCTTTTCTCTTCTCCCTTTTCCTTACCCCTCTTCCCCTTTTCTTTATCTCCCCCCTTCTTTCAAATTTCTTCTCCCCCCTTTTCCTTCCTTTTCCCCTTTTCTTACTCTTCTTTCCCTTTTTCCCTTTTCTTTTCCCCCTTTTTATCCCCCCCCTTTTCCCTTTCCCTCTCTTCCCCCCCCCCTCCTTTTCCCCTTCCCCTTCCCCTCTCCCCCCCTTTTCTTTCCCCTTTTCTTTCCCTTTTTTAAACCCCTTTTCCCCTTTCTTCCCTCCCCCTTTTCCCTTTTCCCTTTAACCCCCTTCTCCCCCTCTTCCTCTCCCTTTTTCCCTTTTCTTTCCCCTTTTCCCCTTCTTTTTTCTCCCTTTCCCTTTTCCTTATCTCTCTTCTCCCTTCTCTTCACCTTTCTTCTCCCCTTTTTTTCCTTCCTTTCCCTTTTTTCAAAACCCCTTTTTTTCCCTTTTTCTTCCCTTCTTTCCCCTTTTCTTCCCCCTCCCTCTTCTCCCCCCCTTTCTTCCTTTTTTTCCCCTTTCTTCATCCTCCCTCCCCTTTCCCTCTCTTCTCCCTTCTCTTATCTCTCTTTTCCCTTTTCCTTTACTTCTCTTCCCCCCTTTTCCCTCTCCCCTCCCCCTTTTTTCATCTCCCCTTTTTCCCTTTTCTTCCCCTCTCTTTTCCCTTTCCTTTCCCCCTCTTCTCCCCTCTTCCTCCTCTTCTCCCCTTTTCCTTTCTCTCTTTCCCCCTCTTCCCCTCCCCCCTTCTCTTCCCCTCTCTTTTCCCCCTCTTCCCCTCTCTTCTCCCCTTTTTCTTCACTCCCTTCTCCCTTTTCTTTCCCCTCTTTTCCCTTTTCCCCCCTCTCTTCCCCTTCTCTTCACTCCCCTCTTCCCCCCTTTCTTTATCTCTCCTCCCTTTTCTTACCCCTTTTCCCCTTTCTTTTCCCCTCTCTTTTCCCTTTTCTTCCCCTCCCCTCCCTTCCCCTTCATCTTCTTCTCCCCCCTTCAAATCTCTCTTCTCCCTTTTCCACTCTCTCCTTTTCCCTTTTCCTTTCCCCTCTCTTTTCCCTTTTCTTCCCCTCTCTTCCCCTTCCCCTTTCCCCTTCTTCCCCCCTTCCCTTTATCCTCTTCCTCCCTTTTCTTCCTCTCTCTTCTCCCTTCTCTTCCTCTCTCTTTTCCCTTTTCCCTTCCCCCTCCCTCCCCCTTTCCCCCTTCTTCTCCCTTTCTTTCCCCTCTCTTCTCCCCCTTTCATCTCTCTTTTCCCCCTCTTTTCCCCTCTCTTTTCCCCTTTTTTCCCTCTCTTCTCCCCTCTTTCCCTCCTTCTCCCTTCTCTTTCCCCCTCCTCCCTTTTCTTTATCTCTCCTTCTCCCTTCTTTTTCACTTTTCCCCTTCCTCCCTTTTCTTCACTCTCTCTTCTCCCTTCCCCCTTCACCTCTCTTTTCCCTTCTCCCTCTCTCCCTCCCCTCTTTCCCCTCTTTCTCCCTTCTCTTCCCTCTCTTTCCCTTTCCCACTCCTCTTTTCCCCCTTTTCTTCCCCTCTCTCTTTCCCCCCTTTTCCTTTATCCTCTTCCCCTTTTCTTCCCCCCTCTCTTCTCCCTTTCTTTCCCCTTTTTTCTCCCTTCTCTTCCCTCTCTTCTCCCTTTTCTTCCTCTTCTTCTCCCCTCTTCCCTCTCTCCTTTTCCCCCTTCCCCCTTCACTCCTCCCTTTTCCCTTTTCTTCCTCTCTCCTCCCCTTTTCCCACCTCTTTTTCTCCCTTTTCTTCCCCTCTCCTCCCCCTCTTCCCTCTCCTCCCTTTTCTTTCCCTCTCTTTTCCCTTTTCTTCCCCTCTCTCTTTTCCCTTTTTTTCACTCTCTTCCCCTTTTCCCTTTTCCCCACTCCCTTCCCCCCCTCCAACTCTCCTTCTTCCCTTTTCCCCTCCTTTTCCCCTTTTTCCCCTGTTTTCCCCTTCTCTTCCCCCCTTTTCTTTTCCCTTTCTTTATCTCTCCTTTCCCTTTTCTTTCCCCCCTCCTTTTCCCTCTTCCTTCTCCCTTCTCCTCCCCTCTTCCTCCTCTTTTCCCCCCTTTCCCCCCTTTCCCTTTTCCTTCCCCTCTTCTCCCTTTTCTTCCCCTCTCCCCTCCCTTTTCTTACCTCTTTCTCCCTTTTCCCCCTCCCCCTTTCCACTCTCCCTCCCTTTTCTTTCCCTCTCTTTTCCCCCTCCACCTCCCCCTTTTCCCTTTTCCTTTCCCTTTCTTTTCCCCTCCACCTCTCTTCCCCCCCTTTTCCTTTCCCCCTTTCTTTTCCCTTTTCCCCCATCCCTTTTCCCCCCTCTTTCCCCCCTTTTCCCCCTCTTCCCTCTCCTCCCCCTTTCCCCTTTTCTTTTCCCTTTTCTTCCCCTTCTTCCCCCCTTCTCCTTTCCCCTCTCTTTTCCCTTCCTTTCCCCCTCTTCCCCCCTTTTCTTCCCCCCTTTTCCCCTTTCCCCCCCACCCCCCCCTTTTCCTTTTCTCTTTTCCCCCTTCGTTTTCCCTTTCCCTTTTTTCTCCATTTTTTTTTTCCTCCTCTTTTTCCCCTTTTTTCTTCCCCCTTTTTCCCCCCCTCCCCTTTCCCCCCTGTTTCCAACTTCCAACTCCCCTCTTCTTCCTCTGTTCTCCTTCTCATCTTTACCCCTCCATTTCCTCTCTTCCTCTCTCTACTCCCCCCCTTGTACCCCAGAGTGCAAATAGGGAAGGTAAATAAAAGGGACTTTTTGATGTTGGTCAGAATGTAAGAATTTGCATTTTTTTCTCTCTCCCTTTTGCATATTGGTTCATGGTTTGGTTGCAGACCAGGTCGTATTTTGTAAGCAAGTATGTAAAGGTATGCAGTGCTAGTAGGAAATGTGTAATACATATATATATATAATATATATATATATATATATATATATATATATATATATATATATTAGTATATATATATATATATATGTATAAATATGTGTATATGTATGTATATTGTATATATGTATATGTATGTATTATATATGTATATATATATGTATATATATGTGTGTTTGTATATATATGTATATATGTGTGTGTGTATGTATATGTATATATATGTATGTATATGTATATGTATATATATGTAAATATATGTATATATATGTATATATATGTAGATATATATATTATGTATATATGTAGATATATATATATATGAATATATATATGTAGATATAAATATATATATGGGTATCTACACACACAAACACACACACTTATACTTATACTTTTTCATATATATATATATATATATATATATATATATATGCATATATGTGTATATATATAAATATATATATATGCATATATATATGTATATATATATATATATATATATATATATATATATATATATATATTATTTATATGTATGCGTATATGTATGCATTTATGTAATATATGTATACATATGAATATATTTACGAACGTATGTATACGTGTACATAGGTATATGTATATGTATATGGTTGTGCATGAATATAATTGGAATTCGCGAAAATCGATATTTCGAGGATAATTTTGCGAAATCAGGGATGTTATATATGAAGATTCTCTAACTTTGTATGATCTTGGATAATTTAAACTTCCTCTTTCTCCTTTTGAAACAGCATTTTACGCTGAAAGATGAAATGTTTAAACGAAAATGTTAGTTAGCGGCAAGTATTTACTGTGTCATTAAATATTTTTTTGTTTCCTTTCCACAGGTGAGTGTGACCTTAGAGAAGTTTGGCGTCGTCAGCCAGGTAATTGGCCGGAAGATTTTTGCTTTATGAAGATGATGATACATCTGACCTTTGAGCATGTGGTGGTTACCAAGACCTTAGTGAAGGAATATTTTGACTTTTCGCACTTTGATTACCTAAGAAGAAAAAACTGTCACGTAGATTAAAGAGTTTTTTTTTTTTTTTTTTTTTTTTTTTGAAAGGTTTGTTATGTATTTAAGATTTTGATGTATTGTTTCCCCCGTGAGTATTTCTTTGTTCGTGAAACATGTAAAGGAAACGCGGTAATCTGTTCTTTTTTTTTTTTTTTTTTACATTTGTACATGTTCATCGAACAAAAAAAATAAAAGCTATATGCTATTTGACAAACAAAGGAAAATTGACCCAAATGTGATTGCTGTTTTTACTGACTGCCTTTGTAACGCAGTGTCATGCTACCCTCACTAAACTGCACGTGAACTCGCTTTTGGACGCTGTGTTTGATGAAAAAGATGTTTTATCTCCTTATGGGATCAAGACAGCAGAAGGGGCGTTGGTTGGTGACCCGTAGCAGGGATTATCATTCCTCGTGTAGGCTTTATGATTTTCACTTCTCCTTTTTCTTTTGTTCCCCCTCTCGTCCTTACCTCTCTTTCTCTCTCTCCTTCTCCCCTGAATTGAATTCTTTTTATCACTGAGTCTAATGCGTCGCTTTTATAAGTATTTCTACTTGCACCTCTTTTGCCGGTATATTTCTTCGTGCATTCTTGGTCGATATATCATGGTCACCCTTTTTCACATCACTGTATATCTATTGCATGACGACATCTAAAACCCCATTTTCTAATCAATTATAATGTTAAATTCGCTGTTTTTAGCAGTATTCTGTACGGCAATCAGATGTACTTTTTATGAATAGGATCTAATGCATCATTTTCTTTGAATTTTCTTTCGAAAGCACACTGTTTATCACTTTTTTCTTGTCACCATCTTTTTAATAATCTATGCATTATTTTGAGACTTTAATATGTGATTAGTTATTCGGAGCACTGGCTTATTCTTTTCTCTGAAGGGCAAGGAAGTAATTTGTATCATAGTTATTACTAATTTTAAAATGATACGTTATTATGTTGTTCACGTGCTTTGTGTTCTTTTTCTTTTTCGTTTTCGTAATTTGTCTAATTAGTGAAAGCGTTTGTATTTCTCGTTCGGTTTCGTGAGTATACAGCGTGAAGATAATGGTTTAGTTATGCTGGTTTTGATGCAGAGTTCATTACCACATCAAAGGTCTGTTTTTCTCTGTGGTTATTTGGTAAAGCTGTAACTTAGAATATGAATTGAAAAGACACCGTTTTATATGAAAGCCGGCTTTTATTTATTTTTTTTTTTCTTTATATTTTTGAGGGAAATCGTTTCTGGAGGGGAAGCAGTGCAGTGGTTAAAATATTTATTAGATGGTAAAAATAGTTTTGCGTTTGCACCAAAGAAGGAAAACTTCAAAGCATTGTATAAAAATTGTATTTTTATTTTACCTTTGATGTGTATATGTTTATTTGATGTTATATATTAATGTGTATATATACATATACATATACATATACATATACATATACATACACATACATATTCATATATACATATAACTATATATATATATATATATATATATATATATATATATATATATATTTGTGTGTATATATACTTATGACAAGATGGCGCGACGAAATAACGAAATTTGCGGGCCAAGACTGGAAGCAAAAAACGCAAGACAGACAAAGATGGAAAAGATTGGGAGAGGCCTACGTCCTGCAGTGGATTGACCCAGGCTGATGATGATGATATATATATATATATATATATATATATATATATATATATCACATACATATATATATATATAGTGTGTGTGTATCTCTCTCTCTCTCTCTCTATCTATCTATCTATCTATCTATATATATATATATATCTATGTTTATATATTCAATTGTATTAACATATTTTTATTGACATAGATATGAGTGATATATATATATATATATATATATATATATATATGTATATGTATACATATGTGTATAGTTTTATATATATATATACATAAAATACATACATACTTACATACACATTTACACATGTATATACATATATATATATATGTATGTATGTATGTATATATATGTATATGTATATATATGTACGTATATATGTGTATGTATATATATGTTTATGTATATATATGTACGTATATATGTGTATGTATTTGTATATGTATTATATATATTTATATATATGTGCATATATGTATGTATATTTAAATGTATTGACATACATACATACATATATATATATATATATATATTATAAATAAACATATATATGTATATATATATATATATATATATATATATATATAAACACACACACACACACACACACACACACACACACACACACACACACACACACACACACACACACACACACACACACACACACACACACACACACTTACATACATACATACATACATACATACATACATACATACATACATACATACATACATACATACATACATACGTATATACATACATGCCAATTTCTATTTTAATTTGATACTCAGTCTCTAGTGATATTGTGATGTGCAGAATACGCTAGAGAACGTATATTGCTTTGATGCTGCTTAATGAAATGGAAGGAGTGACGCTCGGACGGGCCTAAGCTTACAGACTACCCACTGGGAGCTTTTAACATCATGGATGAAAAGCTATTCATTTAATTATTATGATCATGTAAGATTTATTATATTGTGTTATTAATATAGTTGTGGAGGTTAGGCGGAAAGTGGAAGGAAGAGATGGAAGATGAAGCGAAGAGGGAGAAATTTAGGAAGTGGCTCGAAGGAAGAGGTGGAAGAAAAAAGAGGTAGGAGGGAGAGAGAGAGAGAATGAGAGATAGATAGAGCATGATATACAGAGATAGAAGAAAACAAGAAGAGGAAGAGTGAGAAGAGAGAGGGAGAAAGGGAGGATGGTCAGCAAGATATTCCACGCAGGAAAACTGGAAAGTTGCCGCAAGTTTGATTACCCCGGCCTGCCTCTTGAATCCAAATGAGATGGTGTCAGGTCGCTGGGTGGTCGTGG
>NC_061820.1:5153511-5158511 GCF_019202785.1 Penaeus chinensis
CTTTCTCCCTTTTTCCCTCTCCCTCTCCCTCTCTCACTCTCTCACTCTCTCACTCTTTTCCTCCCTCCCTCCCTCCTCCCTCCCTCCCTCCCTCCCTATTTCTCTCATATTCACAACCGCGAAACTAGGTCAGTTATGCAAGGAGACAGTATTTCGAATTGATCTTTTCTTGGAAATATTCTTGTGCTATTGATTAAACTTTTGTAAAAGTAAAATGAAGTTTAAATGCGGTGTTTTTTCTATTATTCATATATGCTATTGTTATCGTTGTTGTTGTTGTTACTGCTACTGCTATTGTTACTAATATTATCATCACCATCATCATCATCATCATCATCATCATCATCATCATCATCATCATCATCATCATCATCATCATTATCATTACCATTATTATATTGTTATTATTGTCATTATCATTACTTTTATTGTTTTTTTTGTTAAAATGATGGTGGTGATAATGATGATGATTGTTATTGTTGTATTGTATTGTTATTGTTGTTAATTTTAGCATTTTATTATTATTATTGTTTTGTTTTGTTGTTCTTAGTATTTTCGGTATCATAATCACCATTATTGTAATATCACCGTGTATAGTTTGCTTTTCAATTGTGCACTAGAAATATTTTTTAATTCCGGCATTAAGCAACATTGCAATTATTAATTTTAATCTTTGTTAGGTGCTGCTACTGTTGCTATAGTTGTGTTGTCCCCCTGCATGTTCCGGTCACTAGGTATAGTCTTTGTCAGTCATTGCCTGTTGTTGGGAAAAAACTCTTATCAGCTCGACCAGTCATTGTGTTATTAGGGTCCGCGTCATCCAATAATTGCATCATTCACGGCATCAGATCGAAAAGTTGATTAGGACTCACTCATAATCTCCAGGTCAATCATCATTAGCAGTATCATCCACGCCCATCGTTTGAATTATGGGCTGTAAACCGCGTCATGGGCGGCCGGTCTGCGGTTGTATCATTTTTACTTTCATTTTTATGCCAGACGCTGAGCTGTTACAGTGGCATCCGGGTAATAAGCACAGCGCAGGGATCCACTCCTACACATGCACACATACGAAATATCTCTATGCAAGTGTATACGCACGCCGGCATTTTTTGATACACCTCCATCGACCTCTATGTTTACATTTACATTTAGATCTTTAGAATCTTTATCCACATGCATTCCTATGTGTACATCTACATCTAGAGTAAACCTCAACTCTCTCTCTCTCTCTCTCTCTCTCTCTCTCTCTCTCTCTCTCTCTCTCTCTCTCTCTCTCTCTCTCTCTCTCTCTCTCTCTCTCTCTCTTCCTCTCTCTTCCTCTCTCTTCCTCTCTCTTCCTCTCTCTTCCTCTCTCTCTTCCTCTCTCTCTTCCTCTCTCTCTTCCTCTCTCTCTTCTCTCTCTCTCTCTCTCTCTCTCTCTCTCTCTCTCTCTCTCTCTCTCTCTCTCTCTCTCTCTCTCTCTCTCTCTCTCTCTCTCTCTCTCTCTCTTCCTCTCTCTTCCTCTCTCTTCCTCTCTCTCTCTCTCTCTCTCTCTCTCTCTGTTCTGTATTTTTTTTTTTTTCGTTTCTCGCAGTCACTAATTGGACCGCCATCCTTGCCATCTGTCTTGGATGTTCCCATTTTCTCTCCTCTCCCCCTCCCCTCCCCCAATTCTCTCTCCATCATTCCTCTCTACCCTTCCCTCCTCCATCCGCCCCTCCCCCTCGTCCCTCTCTTCCACCATCTATTCACCCCCCCCCCTGCCTCCCCCCTGTTTCGTCCAACCCCATCCCATCTTTCCCGTTCCCCTCACCCCCTGCCCTCAGCACCCCCCTCCCCGTTGTCCTCGCCGTGACCCCGTAACCCCGTGTGATGGTTGGCGACGTGTGATATGAGCTGGATTATCGCCTCATTCGTATCCAAGGCTGCCTGCCACCCCTCCTCCTCTTCTGTCAGCTCGTCCTCATCTTCCTGTTTTTCCCTCAACTCGTCCTCTTCCTTCCCATCCTCCTCCTCCTGCTCCTCTTTCTCCTCCTCCTCCTCCTCCTCCTCTTCCTTCAACTCGTCGTCTTACTCCCCCTTCCCCCTTCTCCTGCTCCTCCTCCTCCTCCTCCTCCAACTCCTCCTCCTCCTCCAACTCCTCCTCCTCCTCCAACTCCTCCTCCTCCTCCTTCTCCTCCTCCTCTTCCTCCTCCTCCTTCTCCTCCTCCTTCCTCTCCCTGTCCTTTTCCTTTTCCTTTTCCTCCTTCTTCCCCCTTTTTCTGTTACTCATCATTATCTGTTGGCTTATTTTCTTTCCCTTCCACGTCTTCGTATTGCGTCTCTTCTTCCGTTTCTCCGCCTTCGACTTCATCCTCCACCTTTTCTTTTTATCCTGTTCTTGCATCTAGAGCCACTGCCACCTGTCGCCTCAGCTTCGAAGCCTACCGTTTTCTTTACCAAAATATAAGTAAAAGTAAATTGGAGGGGGAGAAAGAAGAGGATGAGGAAAAGAGAGGAGGAGGAGGAAAAAAGAGGAGGAGGAGGAGAGAGAAGGAGAAGGAGAAGGGGAAAGAAAAAGTGAAAGTTAAAGAGAAGGAGAAGGAGAAGAAGAAAAAGATATACAGTCAAGAGTCATTTACTGCTTCTTTTTTTACCACGACAAAAAATGAAATTATGAGAAAGCACAATGAAAATATTTTTTGCCGTTTTCTTTATGACATGAAAAATAAGAGTAGACCAACATAAAAGAAAATGACGAAATAGTAACTCTGGAAGTGCAAATTCCCTTTTATTTTCTTCATAATTGAATACACGTGAATATCGCGAGGTTGGTAGCCCTGTATTTGATATATCATTTAATAGTTAGATTAAAGTTTAATTTAATTGTTGCTTTTATTCTGACTGTATCACTTTTTATGTACTTTTATCATATTTTATTATTATGTGATGAATTTGTTCACGCATTGTTTTTTTGTTTGTTTTTTCATAGTAAGGCTTATTATCGATATTTTTATTTGTTAATTTATTATTTATTTGTTTATAAATTTTTTGTGCACATGTTGCAACGCAAATTGAGTTATCTATTATAGTTATTTACTTTGGTTTTCTCTCTTAATACTCGTAGTATTATAATTGACTTTGTTTTTTCTCTTATAATATGTTTGATAAACTTATTTACATCCATCAAGTTTAATTACTTACCTTTTATCATTCAATGATTTAATTCAGTAGTTTTGCTTTCGGGCAGCATTTCCGAGAAATAGACTACCGAGAAACGAGACACGAGAAGTGATAGAAAAATATTCTTAAAAAAGGAGACACAGGAGGGGAGGGAGAGAAGGAGGGGGGGGGGGAAGAGGGGGCGAGGGGAGACGTGTGAGCGAAGGGTAGCTGCCGAGAAGGATCAAGTATTTGTAATGAGGAACAAGAGAAAACTTGACGCCAAAGTTTCTTGATTGATAAACTTTCCGGATTAGTTGTGTTGTTGAGAAGCGGGACGTGTAGTAGACAGGAGGCGAGGAGTAATGGCGGAGGCGGTGGAGGTCGGTGCCTGTGTCTGTCTGTCTGTCTTTCGGTCGGTCGGTCGGGACAGAAGTGTTCGTTTATCGGTCTGGGCGGCAGCATTTATCGGTGAGTTGTGACGGAAGTGTCTGTCTGTTGGTCGTGATGGAAGTGTCTGTCTGTCTTTTTGTCTGTTTATCTGCCTCTGATGCGACGGTGGCAACGGCAGAAGAGGCTGAGCAGGGCGGCACGTGGATGGCAGGGTAGCAGGTGGCTCCTCGTAGTCTTAAATGAAACTTTGGCGTTACCGTTCCTAGTTATTGTTGAATTAAACTTTCCCTAACCATAACTTGATTGTCAAAGTTGGAATTACTGTTTGATCAATCTCCAACCGGAGAGAAAGGAGCGGGCGGGTGAGAAGGGGGGGGGGGGAGGGGCGCACAATGGTGGATTCTTTAAGATCACGATGCAAGGGGGAGGGAGGGAGAGGAGATGTGAAAGGGACTTACAAGATTGGAGGATTATCAGTTTTGTAAAGGAATAGGGATGTAAGATATTTTAGAATTGTGTAGTTTAGTTAGTTGATCATTCATGTGTGGACACGTGCGCGCGCGCGCACACACACACACACACACACACACACACACACACACACACACACACACACACACACACACACACACACACACACACACACACACACACACACAGACACACACACACACACATACATACATACATACATACATACATACACACACACACACACACACACACACACACACACACACACACACACACACACACACACACACACACACACACACACACACACACACACACACACACACACACACACACACACACACACACACACACATATATATACACACACATATACACACACACATACACACACATACACACACACACACACACACACACACACACACACACACACACACACACACACACACACACACACACACACTTTTCGCGACAAGGTAGTTGCTTTTGCAGGCACTCGCCTCTGTCAGCGATAGAGCCCGGCCCTGTAACAGGTAACAGTTGCCTTAACAGCTTTAACATAAACAAAATATTTTATTTGAAAGAAAGGAAGAAAGACGAGACCTCATAGTTTTTTCTTTATTTTTCATCATCAAACGCAGCGAATTAACCGTCCGTTCGATGAAGCGGTCATGGAATTTTTAATTTTTTTTTCTCTCTCCTATTCAAGGGAAAAATATATGTATCCTCGGCCCCTGTCGTTATCTCCGTCGAAAGGGCTGATCGGACGCGAGCCCGACATGAAAGGGATCTGTGTCGGATACTGTCACCGGCAGCGTGCGAGGGGGGATGTTTAGAAGAGATACCGGGACGAATTCTGATTATTTAGCCTCACACACACACACGCAGGGGAGGGAAAGTAATGAATGGAAACAGTATAGATAGAAGGAGGGAACGACAATGAGGGAGAGAGAGAGAGAGAGAGAGAGAGAGAGAGAGAGAGAGAGAGAGAGAGAGAGAGAGAGAGA
>NC_061820.1:5168511-5171011 GCF_019202785.1 Penaeus chinensis
GAGAGAGAGAGAGAGAGAGAGAGAGAGAGAGAGAGAGAGAGAGAGAGAGGCCCAAGATGGGATGAAGGATTCATTGTTTTTTGTGTGTTAAGGAGGCCTTTGTTAGGGAAGAAGAGTTTCTCATGAATGAGATGGCGTTGGAGGTGGGAATCTCGTTCTTGATTTGTATGACACCACCAACGCCACCACCACTATCATCACTATCATCATCAACCATCACTATCCCCCTCCCGCTCTATCCCCCCTTTCTCTCTTCCTCTCTATCTCCCTTCCCCTCTTCCCCCTCCCTCTGTCACAGTCCGTATTTGAACTTTTTTCCTGTCCGTATTGGTAATTGGGACATCAGTGAATAGTGGCTGCGATGAATGTCTCCTCCGCGACCAAGACTGAAAATTATTCCGATATTGGAAGTTCAGACGTCCGGACAAAGGCCCTTGCGTCGCGACGGACGGAGCTGATACTTGGATACTTGGTGGGAGGATACTTGGTAGGAGGATACTTGGTGGGAGCTGGGGATGGGTGGGTGGGTGGGAAGTGGGCAGGGAGAGAGTTTGGTGGGTATGGGGTAAGAGGTAAAGGGAAGGGATGGAGTTGAGTGAGGTTGGTTTGGAGAGTGATGGATGTGAGGGATAAGGTGAGGATAGAGGAAGGGTTGGGGTATGGGTATGAAATATGGGGTGAAGAGAGAGAATAGTGGAGGAGAGATGAGTGAGAAGTAAGGATTAGAGATGTAGGGTATGAGGTTAAGGGGGGGATATTAAGATTCTCTCTCTCTCTCTCTCTCTCCCTTCCTCCCTCCCTCCCTCCCTCCCTGTCTCTCTCTGTCTTCTCCCCACCCTCTTCTCCCCCCTCCATCACCTCCCCTCCTTCTTCAACCCTCCCTTCCAATCTCCCACCCTTCTTTCCCCTCCCTTTCCCACTTTTTTTCTGTCACTTTAACTCCTCCTTCACTATCGTTGCTGTGGCATCGTCAGCCTAATTGCTGGGGTGTATAGGGGCCTTTGCCACGACGCTTCCTTCAAAGGAGGTCGTTATCCTTAGCCTGTAAAGGGACTTTTCGTATATGAAAAGTAATTTGCTCGGCTTGTTGCAGTAAAATATGGGTTTTTACGTAATGTCAAAGGGTGCCAAAATGGCCAGATTGTTATGCAAATGTTGTGAATTTGAAAGTCGTTTAATGGTTAGGTGGCGACTTCTTTGTTAGGCGAGTTAAGTTATGGCAGGGCTGACATTCCTGGTGATGTAGATATATATATATATATTATATATATATATATATATATATATATATATATATATATATATATATATATATATATATAATGTGTGTGCGTCGGTCTTTTATTTATTTTCATTTCTGAATGGTCGGGTCCAGGCGTGACATCTACAGAGTCCGGGATGTGGCAGCTATTGCAGCGGGATTGTGTTATGACACGAGCTGGCGGCCGTCCCAACTTTGGCTCCTTTGGGATCAGACCAGCGAGGGCAGCACGTCTGCGAGTTTAGCCGGGAATCGCCCTTGTTCCGGCCTTCCTCTTGTCTCCTGTGTTGCTATGCATTAAAGAGCTTCGAAATTCTGGCTTTCTTGGCCTTTCTTAAAGATTTTGTTTTTGGTTTTGTCAAATGTGTTTGTTTTTTTTGTATTCGCATGTCCTCTCTGTACATTCTCGTATATTCAGGAGGAGGGGGAAGGAGAGAGAGAGAGAGAGAGAGAGAGAGAGAGAGAGAGAGAGAGAGAGAGAGAGAGAGAGAGAGAGAGAGATAGAGAGATAGAGAGATAGAGAGATAGAGAGATAGAGATATAGAGATATAGAGATATAGAGATATAGAGATATAGAGATATAGAGATATAGAGATATAGAGAGATAGAGAGATAGAGAGATAGAGAGATAGAGAGAGAGACAGATAGAGAGAGAGAGAGAGAGAGAGAGAGAGAGATAGAGAGATAGAGAGATAGAGGGATAGAGAGATAGAGAGATAGAGAGATAGAGAGATAGAGAGATAGAGACAGAGACAGAGACAGAGACAGAGACAGAGACAGAGACAGAGACAGAGACAGAGACAGAGACAGAGACAGAGACAGAGACAGAGACAGAGACAGAGACAGAGACAGAGAGAGAGAGAGAGAGAATTAGTTTATAGATAAAAGCGTTCGATGAAGAATCGTAGTCCGGATCTTGAGTGTCATGGGACAGTTATGTGTCTCACTCCTCCTCCTCCTTCTTTTACTCTTACACTTACTCTTAATCCTCTTGCTCTTCCTCATCCTCCTCTTTCTCTTCCTCTTCCTCTTGCTTTCCTCTTCCTTCTCTTTCTCCTCCTCCCTTTTCCACTTCCTTCCCTCTCCTCCTCCTCCTCCTCCTCCTCCTCCTCCTCCTCCTCCTCATTCTTCCCCCTCATCTTTATCCTTATCCCCAACCACTTTTTCTTTATCCTTTTCATTCGTTTCCATAACCTCTTCCTCCTTTCATTTCCTCCATCTCTTTCTTTTCCATCTCCT
>NC_061820.1:5173511-5183511 GCF_019202785.1 Penaeus chinensis
CATCCTATCTCCCTAAGTCCTCCCTCTCTCCCTCTTTCCGTCCTGTGTGCGTTTGCGCGTGTGGTGTTGGAGGAAGAGATTAGAATGAGGAAAGAATGCTAGCTGAATGGACACATCATTCGATCGACAGATATTTAAATAGATAGGTATGTAGTATGTGACTTTCACTCAACTGCAATGAAATTTAAAGATGTTTAATTTGGGAACAAATTGCTGCCAGAGAAGGTAAAATTGTTTAATTGCATCCAGCTTGACCTCCCTTTGAAGCCCGGTGCGTTTCTTCGACTAATGGCTATTTCTTGCGATTTCATTAGGTTTTCATTGCCACTTTAATCGTCTGTGCAGTCTTGCATTTGCTCTCTTGTGTGGATTTGCAATTTCATGTGAATGCACCATTCGCTTTGCCGGTTCTTCCCCTGTGACCCGCTGACCTCGTAGTCAGTTTTGCCAGTTTGCACGACTCGTGTTTTTTTCTTCTTGCTCATGCTGAGCCTCCCTGCCACCGCCGCCGCACTATATGGCCAGTATATTACCCAGCATTAACTTCCTATCTCCTTTTAATTAATTAGGGGAACTTCCTCCTTCCTCCCATTCGCCGCACGCTCTTGAAGTCTGGGAATCGGGTGGCTGAGATTTAGACTAAAAGGGCAGTAAGAACGTGAATAAAAAATGTTTTTGAGTGAATAGATACATAAAAACGTACTCACAGACATACACACATATAGATAAATAAATGAACAAAGAAAATAATAAATAGTGACCATACATGTCCGTTTATGTGTGTGATGGCGTTAGGGCGAGGAAGAGAGTAGGGAAAGAAGATAAAATGGGAAAGTGAAGAAGGATGGTTGGTGCGAGGAGGAGGACAAAGAAAAGAAGGAAGACAGACACAGATATAGAAAGTAAACTCCTGTGATCTTATTTGAAAACATTCCTCGGACGGACCAAAAGCAAACGTATCATGGGATACCTGTTGACACGTTAAGCATAAACGTTATTCAGGAAATATTTACTGTCTGCATATTTCACTTTTTGGGATTCAGGACATTTCAGGCCTCAACGCGAATACCTTTCGTCATTCCTTTTGTGGTTTTCTGTTTTCTTATTCTTATTCTCCTTCCTTTCTCTTTCGTAAATGTTGTAAGTGTATCCTTATAATATTCTGTTACCTGAATTAGACCCTGAGTTAACTTTAATGTCCGGAGCGTTGCGTGTCTGTCGTGGTCGGGAAGGTTTGTGTGCGGAGCCTCGGGGTAGCTTCTCTGACCGGCTGACGTGTTTTTATATTTGCATTTGCTTGTATTTTGTGTGTATTTTTGAATGTATATATTTTTTTTTCTATGCGGCCGAACATAGCATGTTTTGTCTCACGATTTTTATTAAGATTTTTTCGCTCTGGACGTTTCATATTTTTTTTAGGTCAAGAACATTGTCCTCGCGACGGCCGGGCTTTTATTTTTAGTAACGTTAATTAATCGAGTCCGATGATTTCCTCATATTTTTCCTGCTGGTGTTTTCCCTGGACTTGATTTTGTGTGTTTGTGAATATATGATATTCTATTTTGACCGTCACAATTATCATCTTATTATATTTCTTTTCTCTTTTCCAGGTGAGTGTTGCACACGGAGCAGTGGCACAATAGTGAGAAGGATGCTTCCCTCAGGGTTTGTTCAGCACGCCTTATAGCCCATTGACAGGTTCCTTCGGTTTTAGAAGAGATTTATTGATCTAACCTGCCGGGTAATTCGTGTTGCAGCATGCCTAGGCACATAAGTATATTCACATGCACATATGATTACGCACACACACACGAAAATAAAGCATTTTCTGTCATTCACTTCATCCCCTTTTCCTTCTTTTGTTTCTCCCACCACTTCTCTCCACGCTCCTCCTCCTCCTGCTTCTTAACTCTTTTTTTCTAAATTGCCGTTTTCTTCTTTCTCCTCCACCTCTTCCTCCTTCTTATTTTTCTTTTCTCCCTCCTCCTCCTCTTCCTCCTCCTCCTCCTCCTCCTCCTCCTCCTCTCCTCCTCCTCCTCCTCCTCCTCCTCCTCCTCCTCCTCCTCCTCCTCCTCCTCCTCCTCCTCCTCCTCCTCCTCCTCCTCCTTACTCTCTCAGACGTAGTTCATAAGAGACGGATAATCTCGAGAGAGGAGAGAAACCTCATTAGGAAGGAAGGAAAGGAGGGAGAGGGAGGGGGGGCCGCTTGAGGTGGGGGGGGTAGGGAGTCTCAGAGTAGGTAGAGGAGATTAAAAAATCTGAGAAATGCAAACAAAGAAAATGATAAATCTTTTTTCGAGAACGAATTAGGCTAGGTAAACATTTTGAGAGGAGAAGGGAGAGGGCGATGCAAAGACAAAGAGAGAGAGAGAGAGAGAGAGAGAGAGAGAGAGAGAGAGAGAGAGAGAGAGAGAGAGAGAGAGAGAGAGAGAGAGAGAGAGAGAGAGAGAGAGAGAGAAAGAGAGAAAGAGAGAGAGAGAGAGAGAGAGAGAGAGAGAGAGAGAGAGAGAGAGAGAGAGAGAGAGAGAGAGAGAGAGAGAGAGAGAGAGAGAGAGAGAGACTAGCAGAGTGATTAGTAGATGGATAAATAGATAGAAAGACAAAGAAGAAATAGTAGGCAGATGCACAGATAAAGAAACGGAGAAAGAAGCAAAGTGACAAACAGCGATCGAAAGAGCCGAAATGAGCGCGAGAGAAGAGGAAGCTGCAAATAAGGGGTTAGAGCGAAAGCCGTCCATAAAGGTGGATGGGAATAAACTTGAATAATGGAAGAGAGAACCAGCAAAGAGAGAGGGGAAGAGGAAACAATTGCAGAAAGCGTTGGAACAGAAGGTAAACGGAGGGTAAGAAGCACTGGATAGTAAAGAAGGGAAGGAGCGGAGAGAGAGAGAGAGAGAGAGAGAGAGAGAGAGAGAGAGAGAGAGAGAGAGAGAGAGAGAGAGAGAGAGAGAGAGAGAGAGAGAGAGAGAGAATAAGAGAGAAAGAGAGAATAAGAGAGAGAGAATAAGAGAGAGATAATAAGAGAGAGAGAGAGAGTAAGAGAGAGAGAGAGAGAGAGTAAGAGAGAGAGAGAGAGTAAGAGAGAGAGAGAGAGAGAGAGAGAGAGAGAGAGAGAATAAGAGAGAGAGAGAGAGAATAAGAGAGAGAGAAAGAGAATAAGAGAGAGAGAGAGAGAATAAGAGAGAGAGAGAATAAGAGAGAGAGAGGGAAAGAAAAAGAAAAAGAAAAAGAAAAGAGAGAAGGAAAGAGAGAAGGAAAGAGAGGGGGAGGGAGGGAGGGAGAGAGAGAATTGGGGGTAGGAGCAGTATAAATCCATATTAAGGAGGCCACAAAGGAGATGAAACAAAATAGGGCTACTCCTCATAAAACTTTTTTCACTTCTTTTCTTTTCTTTTCTCTCTTTAAAGCTTCGGTTGACACACCAGTTATGAATAATTTCACAAAGGACGGACCGAGTTCTCTCTCAAGTCGGCAAGGAGGTAGAAAAGGGGACGAAGAAGGAGCTGGAAAGGAGGGAAAGGAGAAGGAGTAAGTAGGAAAAAGTAGGTGGGAGACGGCACAAGTGATGAGGAGGGACACGAAGAAGGAAGATAAATAAGAAGGAAAACGGATGAGGGGAGGTAAAAGAAGAACCAAGATTTTAGGAAAAAGTGGAAGAGGAGGCGGAAGAGATGCAGAAGGGAGGAAAATGAGAAATAAGCGGAGCGGATGAGCAAGACGGGAGGAAAGGAAGGAGAAGGGAAAATGAGGAGAATGAGAAGCAAGTAGGGAGGAGGATGGGCTCGTGTCCGGGCATCAATTAAGGGAATTATCAAAGGACGAAGCTGCGCTCTAAACAGCTCCTCATCGCCGTGTCGCCCGTAATTGGTTCCCGAGAACGGAAGTATGATTCCTAATGAGGCGGTGGATATTGGGATAAGAATTGTACCAAGAGAGGGATTATGGTACACAGTGTTTAAGAGGGTTTACGACAGTGGAACGATGGGTAGGAGAAAAAGAAGAAAATGAAGCAGGAGGAAAAAAGTACAGGAATTCGGTTTGTGGTGATGATGACGACGATATTAACTTCGCCTGTGAATGGGATCCTTTTTTGAACAAGCTTGTTGACAAGTCAATATGATAATATTTATATATGCCAGAAAGAGAGTAAAAAAAGAATGGAGATGGGGAGGGGAAGGGAGGGGCAGGGGGTTACGATGGGGGAGGGGGATAACTATGGTTGTAATGACCCAAACTAATATTAGTAATATAACATGTTAGGGGAGAGAAACTGCTCTTTTGCGTCAGGGGCCGGAGGGAAACTGTCGTTTGTTAAAGAAACGTTTAGGTTACGTAAAGTCGGAGAAGGTAAAGGGGATGATAACGAGAGAGGATGGAAGAGAAAGGGGTAGTAGGTGGAGGTGGAGGTGGAGATGGTGGAAGAGGTGTAGGTGTAAGTGTAAGTGTAAGTGTAGGTATAGATGTAGGAGAAGAGGAAGTAGAAGAATATATGTGATAGAGAGGGGATAATGGCGAGGCGCAGGGGACGAGCAATGCTGTAAAGTATGTGTGTAAGTCTGTGTATTTATTTTGTAACATTATCATTTAATTAGAGATATATATGCATGGCAGGGCTGAGAAGGGCAAGGCAGGGGAGGGCAAGACAAGGCAAGCAGACGGGAAGAGGAGACATAAGCGAAGGCAGAAGGAAAAAAAAGAACATGTAAAGTATGAGGGAGGGGGGGGGGAGAAGGATAGAGAGAGAGAGAGAGAGAGAGAAAGAGAGAGAGAGAGAGAGAGAAAGAGAGAGAAAGAGAGAGAAAGAGAAAGAGAAAGAGAAAGAGAAAGAGAGAGAGAGAGAGAGAGAGAGAGAGAGAGAGAGAGAGAGAGAGAGAGAGAGAGAGAGAGAGAGAGAGAGAGAGAGAGAGAGAGAGAGAGAGAGAGAGAGAGAGAGGGAAGAACAAGAGGGGAAAAGGCCAAAGAAAAATAGAGGAAGGGGTTGTGCATATTCTAGTGACGGGGGTAATGCACTGCGGGAGGAGAGTTGTAATGGAGTTAGACGGCCGCTCCAAAGTTATAGCAGAAAGAACGTCTTTGTAAAATCCTTAACCGGCAGGACTAAAAAGAATAGGTCCCGCTTGTTATTTTTGTATTTATTGTCTCGCTTTTGGAAGTTTCTTGAATATCTTTTTAGCTTTGGTGAGGGAGAGAGATAGCATGTAAGAGAGAGTAGATCTCTGTTGAACTCTTTTTCTCTCTCTCTTCTTTTTGGTGTTGCCGACGAATTTAGGAATGGAAGAATATTATTTTAAAAAGTAAGGATCCAGGAAAAATAAATTGGGGACATATGTTGACCATTTGTTTTATATCATGATTAAAAAAATGAAGGACACACTGTTACCTTATTATAAAAGCCTTCCCTTTCACAAAACGAGGGAGAAAAACGGCCACCTCGGCAAACAGACCAGCGTCCCGACGCAATCAACCTGGGAGTCTTGACCTTACCTGCACAAACGAGTCTTAAATGTTAAACCTGTGGAAGCGTGTGTGAGGGTCGAGGGTGTGCGATGGAGGGTGGTGAGGTTCAGGGTTGGGAGGGAGGGATAGGGATACTCAGGGTGAAAAAAGAGGACGTTGTAGGGTGGATATGGGGTTATCAGGGGGGATAAGGGAGGAGGAGGGGGAGGGCAAGAAGGATCCAGTCGCTTTGTTTACCTTCTTCTCATTGGTCACGTGGAAATTTAATTCACTTGACCGTTGTTTGTTTTGATCAGCGAGAGTGGTTTAGGGAGACAGGATAAGGGGGCGGGGATGGGGAAGGGGAGGTGTGACGTGGAGAAAGAGCTGCACTATTAACGAGATGAGAAGGAAGTGTGTATGAGAGAGAGAGAGAGGGAGGGAGGGAGGGAGAGAGAGAGAGAGAGAGAGAGAGAGAGAGAGAGAGAGAGAGAGAGAGAGAGAGAGAGAGAGAGAGAGAGAGAGAGAGAGAGAGAGAGAGAGAGAGAGAAACAAGAAGTAAAGAAGAAGAGAGGGTGCACCAGAGGATCGAGAGAGCCAGCATCACAAAGGGTGGAATTCCTAATACATGCGGAATTCTTGTACTGATACTGTTGTCGGCGCAGGGACCTTTTAAGCCGATTTTGAAGCTTTGACGAGCACATTGGCCAAACTCATTCCATCAGAGCTGCTCCGTGATCAAAGTAGAAGACTACTTTCCAACCTGCTCGCCCTTCCTTGAGTGGCCTTTCTTCCTCAACCTCTCTGTACGAATTTATGAATATTAATGATAGCGTAGTTTACTGTGGGTAAGGCTTGCAGTAGGGTGACTGTGCCGCATCAAGATTTCCAGGAACAGTTTCTTTTCGCGATTGTTTCCTTCTTTACCAGAAAATTTCTTAGAAGTACACGCATGTAAAACAAACGCACACGCACACGCACACGCACACGCACACACACACGCACACACACACGCACACACACACGCACACGCACACGCACACGCATACGCACACGCATACGCATACGCATACGCATACGCATACGCATACGCATACACATACACATACGGATACACATACACATACACATACGCATACGCATACGCATACGCATACGCATACACATACACATACACATACACATACACATACACATACACACACACACACACACACACACACACACACACACACACACACACACACACACAAACACAAACAAAAAAGTACGTATCCCTTTACTCATAGCTGTTTGGAAAGCTAAGAATTACCCATGGGGTCAGATCGTCCGGAAGATATTGCAAACTTGAATTAGGTATCAGCGCTTGTACTGTTTCCCGCTCTGACTGGGTTTTGTTGTAGTGCAACTGTATTTTGGTGCGTAAAGTGAGTATCTTGAAATTATGTCGCAATACCTTTGTTTCTCTCTCTCTTTCTCTCTCTCTCCCTCTCTCCCTTTCTCCCTCCCTCTCTCTCTCTCTCTCTCTCTCTCTCTCTCTCTCTCTCTCTCTCTCTCTCTCTCTCTCTCTCTCTCTCTCTCTCTCTCTCTCTCATGAGAATCATATATTCCTCCGACGAGTGGACATCCGGCTGCATTCAGTGACTCGTAATCAATAGCCTTCCATAAAGTTTTAACTAAAAGCAGCCGAACGGGGCTCTGGAGGGCGGCGCACAGCTCGCCTCGCCTCCGGGAGTGCTCGGCTGAAGGACTCGTATTCTGCTACTTAGTCACAATTAGGAGCATTAACATCCGGACAACTTTTGAAGAAAAAGAAGAAGAAAAAATTGTGAGAGAGAGAAAAAAAAAGAACAGATGGATCTTCATTTGCCAACTCGATGACTGCTCAGCTTTCCGACCTAACTTTAAGTACCAAAATTAAATGACATCAGGATGGGGAAATTACCTATAACTCCTACGAAGCGTGAGTTGATGCCGGCGGAGCGGGTCGAAAGAACGATCTGGAATGCTGTATGCTCGGCTGGAAATGTCATGGCTTCTCCTCGGAATACGGCGGCGCGGAGTCGGGTTGTCTGTCGGTCGTTCGGGCTTAGTGATGCAACGGGCGTTTTGTTATTTGGCGCTGCCCCTCCCTCGGTTTCCCCCTATTAATACATGGAGTTTTTGGTTATCTGTTTATATATGTGTGTGCGTATATGTATTACTACATATATATAATATATTTTTTATATATAATATATATATGATATATTGTAAGTTTCGCATTAAAAACTACGCAGTTCCATTTTTTGGAACTGTTTTAGTGTGCATCCAAATAAACACACACACACACACACACACACACACACACACACACACACACACACACACACACACACACACACACACACACACACACACACACACACCACACACACACCGCACACACACACACACACACACACACACACACACACACACACACACACACACACACACACACACACACACACACACACACACACACACACACACACACACAAGCGTGCGCACACACAGGCAGGCAGGCAGACGTAGCAAACCCTCCTATTATTTTATGTATCCCCTACAGAAAGTCCATTGTAATTTCCTAATGATACTTCTCGTTTCGGAAAAGCTGACCCTTGCTCCTTTGATTGCCAGAGTTTCATTAAAGGAGACTTGTATGAGATGGCGGAGGTTTTAATCTGACCCTCTCTTTTTGCGGGCTTCCAGGTTTCGAGAAAATGATAGGATGAAATACACGCGCGCGCGCATTTCATCCTATCATCCTATATATATAGATACACATGTATCTCTATATACACGTGTATATATAGATACATACACATGTATAAACCATTATATTATGTGAATATGTGTGTGTGTGTATGCATGTATGTATACATGTATACATGTGTTTGCGTGTGCATTCTCTCTCATGCCTTTTGTGAATCAGTGTTGCTGAATTTTATTGTCTCTTTCTGTTATCGTTTTTTCCAGTGACTTGGGTTCGCTCAGGAAGAGGTTAAGTCTTTGGCAAATACATTCTTACCTCATGTATTTTGCTTCTTTAAAGCTGATGTTTCGTACAAATGTATACAATCGCACACTTTTGTATATATGCTCGCAGTTTTTATTTTTTATTTTTTATTTAATTTTGTTTTTTATCCATATTGTTTTTGACTTCACAGCACAGTCTCCCCCCTCCTTTTTTACGGTAAATGAAATTGGAATTCTGATTGGAATGATAAAGATGAAGGCATGGTCTTTTATAAAGGATTGTTTTTCGTTTGTGATATACACAGGCAGGCAGTTGTGGCAAGCGAAGTGTGGTTTCCAAAGGCTGAATTAAACGTATCATCAGCGCCACATATGTTGGAACTGGTGTTTACATACATGTTTAGGTGTTTTTATTTTATCTGGTAAATGTTGGTGTAGTATATAAACTGATTTATTGTATTCAAACAGTTGATTTACATTTAATTCGCGCGATTGGCTCTTCAAATACAATAACAGTTCGTTGTCGATATAATGAAAACAATTACGATCGTAGCGTTTTTGAAAAATATTTGTGAAAATCTAGACCGTTTCTGAAATGTTTTTTTTATTATATATTTATTTATTTTATTATAT
Source organism: Penaeus chinensis (assembly GCF_019202785.1). Classification (NCBI taxonomy): domain Eukaryota; kingdom Metazoa; phylum Arthropoda; class Malacostraca; order Decapoda; family Penaeidae; genus Penaeus; species Penaeus chinensis. The sequence goes on from NC_061820.1 coordinate 5,182,581, forward strand.
ATTTATTTATCACCACCACCAACATCAACATCACCACCAACACCACCAACACCACCAACACCACACCAACACCACACCAACACCACCACCAACACCAACACCAACACCAACACCAACACCAACACCAACACCAACACCACCAACACCAACACCAACACCAACACCAACACCAACACCACCACCACCAACACCACCAACACCACCAACACCAACACCAACACCACCAACACCAACACCACCAACACTACCAACACCAACACCAACACCACCACCACAACCACCTTTTCAAAAAATGGTTATTCTCTTGCATCCGTGCTCCTTTCCATGGTGTTCGGAGCGCGGCTTTTCGGTCACTATGGAAACGCTAACACTGCATCTCGGAGGGTGATGCTTGTTGCCGACTCTTCTTTAGAAATTTCTCCGGCTTGTTTTGAAATGTTAAAACCGCGCTATTTTATTTTAATTCTTCCCTGTTATCTCCGTGTCCGCTTCACTCTTCTTTTTTCTCCACCGTCATCGGTGTTGCTACACTTTGCAGTCTTCATTCTTCTTCGTTGTCTTTTTCTTCTGTTCTTCTCCAGTTTTTTCTTTATCTGTGTTTTTTCGTATCCTTTCTGGTAATCTCCCTTCCTCTTCTCGTTTTTCTCCCCTTCTCTCTTCGATTTTTTTTATTTATTATTCTCTTTGTTACGGGTTTGTCATTTCCCTTGTCTCTACACTTTTACCTTTTATATAGATAAATAAGTTATATTTCCCATCCTTTCTCCCCTTCTCTTTCTTCTTCTATTCTATATTTTCTCCCCTCTCTTATTTTCCCGAAGTCCTTTACTTTTTCGCTTGTATTCCCCACTTTCATCTGTTATCCCCATCCGTGTCTTCTCATTCATTTATCTTCTTCCTTTTATTTTCCCGATTCATCCCCGTCTATATA
>NC_061820.1:5188511-5201011 GCF_019202785.1 Penaeus chinensis
CTCTCCCTTCTTTCCCTCCCTCTCCTTTCCCTTCTTTTCCTCCTTCTCCTCCTCGCCCTTCCTTCTTCCCTCCCTCTCTCCCCCTCCTCCTTGCCCTTCCATCCTCCCTCCCTCCCTCCCTCTCCCGATCGCCCCTCCCCTATTCCCCACCCTTCCCCTCCCGATCGCCCCTCCCCTACTCCCACCCCTTCCCCTCCCCCATCCTCCCCCTCCCCCAGCCTCCCCCTCCCCCAGCCTCCCCCAGCCTCCAAGAGCACACATCAGGAGGATAAGAGTTACGCGTCCCGATAACTTTGGCTCATCCCCGGGGGACATCCAGGGGTCGAAATGCTCATCCGTAACGCTCCTTTTCACCCGAAAATGCCATCCAACTTATCGGCTGAATCTTTAGGGATGAAATACTCTTCGTGGCTTTTGCGTGGATATAATGCAACGTTTAGGAAAAAATGTTTTTTTGAAAATGGTACACGCACGAATGTAAAGATAGATAGGGAGAGAGAGAGAGAGAGAGAGAGAGAGAGAGAGAGAGAGAGAGAGAGAGAGAGAGAGAGAGAGAGAGAGAGAGAGAGAGAGAGAGAGAGTGTGTGTGAGAGAGATAAATAAATTAAAAAGGCAAAGAAAAAGAGTCTACCATCCCTTCTTAATTCTGGTTCAAATATTCACGAGTTCTTCCTTGTGGAGTTTTGTATCTCGTTTAATCGTCACGGACTTGTGACTTCATTATGTTGCTTAAATTAGTTTACTCTGCACTCTCACCCTAAGGGGTACGACTTTACTGTGATTTTTGGTCGTAAATGCTCGATATTTTTGTGTAAATGAGTGCGTAAATGGCTGATCATATGTTACGTATGTACATTATTTATCATTCCATTGTGTAAAGAATTTAACGGGGAGGGAAAGGGAAACAGCACGGGGAACTGAGAATAGTTTATAGACAGATAGACACACACACACACATAAATATCAGTATGCATCGTTGTTTCAGTGGTGGGGAATTCATCTGACATTTGTGCGCTACATATTCAGTTTGCTATATTCGAAATAAGAATAAAGATTTTTTGCACAGGACGTAGACATCGATAACCGACCAGATTCCACCGTCCCAACGCAGATTGTAATATCTTTAGAATTTCGATATTTTTACAATTAATTTAGTTCTATTTTTATTATTATATTATTTATTAAACAATTGCACTGATATGCTGTTTCCCTCCACCCAGACAGGATAATATAAGATGTGCTTTAGTTGATAATCTTGCTGCTCATATGCCGCTTTACGCATCATTCTCACCCGCAGTCCATTTGACAACCTTCCCTCCATGTCACCTCTCCCCCTCCTCCTCGGGGCAAATGCCAGGTTGTTCATTACACGTATTACCTCAGGGCCTCACATGAAATCTGAGCCTCGCCAAATATGCAGGTGAAATCCTATGCAAGTAGAGTGCCATATGTTGCTGGCTGTGACACGGCGTCTGCATCTTGTTCCATCTGGCAGATGGGCAATACGTGGGGGAAGGGTCAGTGGGATGGGGGTGGGAGAAGGAGGGGGAAAAGGAGTGGTAGAGGGAGGGAAGATGGAAAAAGGTGAGGAGGGAAGGGTGGAGGGAGGGAAGGAGGGAAAGGGGAGGTTGGAGGAGGGAAGGAGGGAAAGGGGAGGTGGAGGAGGGAAGGGGCAAGTGGGGAAGGGGGGGAGGGAAGGGGCAAGTGGGGAAGGGGGGGATGGGAGAATGGAAGAAGAACAGGGGAAAAGGGTAGGAGTAAAGGACGAGCTGAGAAGAGGGAGGGGAAAGGGAAGGGAAAAAGGGGGAAGAGGAGAGGAATGGGACGGCGGGAAGAGTTGTCCCCGCATTGACTTAGTTCCTTAGTGACGACACCAGTAGTAAGGCATTTCACTATTATTCTTTGTCTTTCTTTCATTCTCTTCACATCTCCTTACCCCCCATTTCCTTCTCTTCTCTCTCTCTTCCTTTTTCGATATCGTTCAGCGGATCCGCGAGAGGAAAGGATGTGAGGATTAATGCAAAGACCCGGTCTGTTTGTCACAGCTTGATATTCCTCTGTCGCCTGGGAAAATTACTTCCTCCCCGATAGCTCTTGCTGGTCCTCTGTTAGGGTGAGGTGGGGGGGGGGGCAGAGGCAAGAGGGAATGATATATAAAGAGAAAGATAGAGGCAGGTAGAGGCAAAGAGAAAGAGAAAGAGAAAGAAAAGGTAAGTGGTAAGATAGAGGTGGATGAAGAGATACAGGTAAAGGATAAAGCAAAGGGAACTATATAGGAAAGGAGTGAGGTGTAGCCTTTCCTTATTAGGGTAGGAATAAGGAAGAGAGGGAAGTAGAGAAATAAAATGCAAGGAGGGACAGAGATGAGTTAGAGGTAAAGGCATAGTTAAGGTAAACAGAAATAATTGATATTAAGTATAAAGGAAGTGAGACACAGATAAAAAAAGACAGGAAAATAGAGAATGAAGGAACGGAAAAAGTTTAAAGAGTGAGTGAGAGTTGTATACACTTTATATATATAGATGGAGCAGAACGAACGGAAAAGAAAAGGAAGTGAAGCCAAAAGCTGAGGGGCAGCATGAAGGAAGATAAAACCGAGAGGTACGAGAAAATGCGAGAATATTCGGGAATTTCAAGCATAACTGAAAAAAGCTACAGTTATTTCAATATTCAGCGCTGGACAGAAAACTCGAGCTCGAACACACATCTTGTCTTCAGCCATTCAAAAAGAGGGAAAAATGCGGACTACTTTTCGTGGTTGTTAAGTCACTTGCTATAACGGAGAGTCGAGATGTTCAAACGATCGCGTAGGATCTCTTTGGTGTTTGTGAGTAACGTGAAAGGCTGCTAAATATGAGGGGATGGGGGAGAGGCACGTGCCAGATGAACGAGGCGTCGGTCTTGGCCAGTTTTCTCCTGACGAGAGAGCTACGTAGATGAACGACGACGAGGGAGTGTCCGGACGGGTGTTCGTAACCATTATTTATGGTGGCCTGACTCGCTCCATTATCTCTAGCCCGCTCAGTGAAGCTCTCCGCCGAGATACTTCATCCACATTAATGGTGACTGGCGTTGAATGGAAAGTGGGGGGATGAGAGAGGCGCGGACAGGAGCGGGAGGAGCAGACGTTCTTTTTTGAGGCGTTTTTAACGTTTTTTCTTTTAAGCACTTTCAACGTTTCTCTGTGATGCACGTTAAACGTTTCTCTTTGACGCACTGCAAATGTTTCTCTTTGATACACTTTAAACGTTTCTCTTCTATGCACTTAAACGTTTATCCTTGATAAAAAAAAAAAAATTACGCCTCTCTTGGTGCACTTTAAACGTTCTTTTTGATACAGTTTAAACTTTTGTCTTTTGATTTTTCTAATGAACACTATCTTTACAAACAATTTAAACGTTCACCATGACGCACTTAAAACGTTTTTTCCCTATGATTTAGTTAAACGCCCTTCCACGACTCGTCCTAAATGTTCGCCGTGATTTTTGTAGGGGTTGATTTGAAAGGAGGGGATTGGAATTGATTTTGGAAGAAGGCTAGGGAATTGACGTTGGTTGGAGAGGGGAATGGGGGCTGATTAGGGGCAGGTTAGGGATTAGAGGAGATTAGGGAGCGGCTGGGGAAGGATTTGATGGGGGAATGACTTGTGGGTGGTGTTGATTAGGGGCTAATTAAAGAAGGGGCTGTGGGATTGGGTTAATTGTTGATGGGGTCGACGTGCAAATGGGACTGGGGCGTAGGGATTGGGTTGGGAGAACTGGGGTCAGTGGGGGGGAGGGGGGAAGTGCAAGTACGGTTTATAGAGGAAGACATGATGGTAATAGCGATGGTAAAGATAATGATTGCAGTGGTATTGGTGATATTGTATAGTCTTATGCACATACACGGGCATGTTTATGAGAGGAGGGAATTTACTGCAGGTCCTATCGGGTGCTGAAGAAAAACTCGCGCTATCTGCCCTTCTTTCCTTTCCTTTTCCTTACAATCCCACTTTATCCTTTTCCTTCTTTTTATCACACATTTCTCCTATCTCTCCCTCCTCTTTTTCTGTATCTCCCTCATTGCCTCCTATCCTCTTTCCCTCCCTCTCTTTGTCCATATCTCCCATCCTCCTTCTTTCCCTACATCTTTCGCTCCTTCCATTTCTTCCTCGCTCTTTCTCCTTCATTTTGACCATTTCTCCCTTCCTCCTCCTTTCCCAACGTCTCCCCCCTCTCCTTTCCTCTCTCCCTCCCTGTTTCCTTTTCCCCCGCCCTTTATTGCTCAAATCCTTCATCTCTCCCTCCGTTTAATCCATATCTCCATTTCTCTCTCCCCCCCCTCATCTTCCGCCTTTCCTCCCTCCCACATATCCTCTGCTTCTGACAGTGTTACCAGAATCCTCGTAGGTTTCCTGTGCTCTTCTTGCCCACACTTCTTCGCCGGGCGTTATTCAATCTGCTCGTGGCATATTTGGGACGTAAGATCTTTCGACGTTTCTTTACTTTTGTTGTGTTTTTTTTTTTTTTTTTTTATTATTACTCCGGCTGATGTATTGTAGCGTTGTAGGTATTTGTAGATGTCTGTTACTGATGTTCTCGAGAAGTTTTTATTTGTTTGCTACCTACATAAGGTTTTAATTCAATCATGCATTATGTAGTGTGTGTGTGTGTGTGTGTGTGTGTGTGTGTGTGTGTGTGTGTGTGTGTGTGTGTGTGTGTGTGTGTGTTGTGTATGTGTGTGTGTCTGTGTCTGTGTCTGTGTCTGTGTCTGTGTCTGTGTCTGTGTCTGTGTCTGTGTCTGTGTCTGTGTCTGTGTGTGTGTGTGTGTGTGTGTGTGTGTGTGTGTGTGTGTGTGTGTGTGTGTGTGTGTGTGTGCGCGCATCTACATTTAAATTTTATTCATTGACAAATTGCTTTTTGCAAATTTCACTTCACTGCAAGACGAAACTTCCTTATTTTTAGGAAATGTGATGGGCGACACAGTCTTTTGCTTCACACGATTCTAACCTTAGACTTTCTCATCAATATGCAAATTACAGAATAGTCCCTTGAGCTCACCTACACCGTGTACGTTGCTCGCGCTCGTGGCTGCGGCACCTTAGGGCGGTTTTTGTTTGCGTGTTTCCCCGTCCTTATGCTGTCTTCTTTCCAATATTGAAGCTTCCTTTTCCTGATAAGGGATCCCGCACTGTGTCTTTCTCTCTCTCCTTCCTCCTTCATTCTTCCTCCCTCACTCACTCACTCACTCACTCACTCACTCACTCACTCACTCACTCACTCACTCACTCACTCACTCACTCACTCACTCACTCACTCACTCACTCACTCACTCACTCACTCACTCCTTTTCCTCCCTCCCCTCCCTCCCTCACGTTCCATCGCCATGACAAAAGAAACGAACGTCTTGACACGAATAATTTATGCGAGGCATTGGCAGGAGCGAGATGTATGACAGGGCGAGGGAGTATCAGGAATGCGACCCTGAGTTCTCTCGCCCCCCTCGCGCACACACTCGCGTGACGTGACAAATGAGGCTGTTCGCTGTATCGATTCCTGCCAACGGTAAACAGTAAAACGCGTCCTCCTTTTTGTCATTGGAGCGACACGTAACACCCATCCTCCTAAAGCGCCCAGGGTATGGGTATAAGTTAAGGTGGAAGGTGGAAAAAGGAGGAAGAAGGAAGGAGGGGGAAGGGAGAAGGGAAAGGTAGGAGAAAGGATGGAGTGAGCGTGGAAGACCAGAAGGAAGGGGAAGGGAAAGGAAGGGAAGAGAAGAAGATCGAGAAGACGTAGAAAAGGAAAGGCAAAGGAAGACAGAAAACTGGGAAGGGATTCATAGGGGTTTTTGAGTGGATTTTGGTTATGAGAAAGGGAAAGGAGAATGGCGTTGGCTGTGATGAATGTTATGCGGGTGTTCAAGGTGATGCAGCACGGCGAGGGGGGGTGGGGTGGAGGAGGGGGAGGAGGAGGAAAAAGAGAAAGAGAAAGAAGAAGACGAAGACGAAGACGAAGAAAAAGAAGGGAGGGTGGAGGAGGAGGAGGAGGAAAAAGAGAAAGAGAAAGAGAAAGAAGAAGACGAAGACGAAGACGAAGAGGAAGACGAAGAAAAAGAAGGGAGGGGGAGGAGGAGGAGGAGGAGGAGGAAGAAGAGGAAGATTAGATGAACAAGGGAAAGGAAAAAACGAAGGAATCAAAAATGAGATGACAAAAATAGTCGATCAGAGCTGAAACAAAGGCACAGCGAAGGAACGAGAAGTAGAATAACAAAGGGATACAAGGAAAAAATACGAAGGAAGGAAAAATAACATGAAAAGTAGTTAAGAGTAAACCGTAACTGCTGGTGCGAAGAGAGAACGAAGCAATGAGAAATATAGTGAAAAGAGTGAGAGTAAACGGTAAGAGTTAATGGGAGAAGATGCTCTGGGCAAGGATCCCCCCTTGTGCCTGGGATAAGTAAAGCATCATCCCTTTGATGTCAGAGCAAGACGGGGATTCCATCTTTTTTCCTCCCTCTCTCCTCTCCTGCCACGTAAATTGTTTTATAACTTAATGCATGTTCACACTTTTTAATGAGCACGGCATTTCAAAGGCAAATGACACGAATAATGAGAAGCTCCCCCGGACTGCCTTTTATTTCCCTGCTTGAACACTGCTTGGTAGAGGCATGTCGCGTGCTTTTTATGTTTTTTTTTTTTCTTCGTTAAACCGATGCTCGCATGCTAACGGTTAATAAGCTGTGTCTGGCTACTTAATTATGTTTACGAAGGAGCTGGAAGTTGCGTAAGTTTATATTATCCTTTCTATATATATTTTTTTGTAGTGAGTGTATGTATGCCGCTCCACTGACGTAAGTAGTGTTGTCGAGGGTTAGGGGAGGTCCGTACGGTCTAGAATTACGAACTCATTTACGGTAAGTGTTTGTACGCGTAGACCATTATTAAAAACGGGAGAGGGCGGGGGAGAGAGAGAAAGAGGAGAGTGAGAATGAGGATGGGAGTGAGGAGAGAGAGAGGAAAAAATAAAATGAGAATGAGGAAAATAAAAATATAAATGGAGAAAGTGAGAATGAGATAGAAGAGGTGACAGAAAGGCGGGCGGGCAGGCAGGCAGGCAGGCAGGCAGGCAGGCAGGCAGGCAGGCAGGCAGGCAGGCAGGCAGGCAGGCAGGCAGGCAGGCAGGCAGGCAGGCAGGCAGGCAGGCAGGCAGGCAGGCAGGCAGGCAGGCAGGTAGACAGGCAAATCTGGAGGGACCTGCTTCCGTACAGCTGCCCTACTTTATGCAAAGCCCATATGCAAAGGTCTTTGTCTCCAACAGTTTCCACGCCCAGATTGCATCCTCTGTCGTGCACCATTGATACTTCTCATCCTATTTTTTGTCCCTTTTATCCTCCCCTATCCTTTTTCATCTCATATTAACTAGGCGTGTTAACACCTTTTACAATTAATTTCTTATACTGTTTTTATTTCCCTTTCTCCCAGTGTCCCTTCCCGCCCTTTTTCCCCTCGTATTGACTAACTCCTTCCGTCTATGCATGGCTTACTTCTTTCTCTCTCTCCTTCTCCCCTTTCCTCTCCTAACTCCACTCTCCTCCTTTCCTCTCCTCTCTCCTCCTTTCCTCTCTCCTCTTTTCCTCTCTCCTCTCTCCTCTCTCCTCCTTTCCTCCTTTCCTCTCTCCTCTCTTCTCCTTTCCTCTCTCCTCTCTCCTCCTTTTATCTCTCCTCTCTCTCTCGCACTCCCCTTCCTATCCTCTTTTCCCTCTCTCATCTCTCCTTGATCCCCTTCCTATCTCCTAATTCATCTCTCCTCTCTCTTCCTCCTCCTCCCCTTCCTATCTCCTTTTCCCTCTCTCATCTCTCCTTGATCCCCTTCCTATCTCCTAATTCTTCTCTCCTCTCTCTTACTCCTCCTCCCCTTCATCTCTTCACCTCTCTCCCCCCTCCTCCTTTTCACATCAGCTCCTTCATTCTCCTCCTTTCTCCACGCCGCCATCTCCTTTCTCCCTCCCGCGTTGAAAGCTTCCACGCGATCCTGCTCCGGCCTTCCTGTTTTGAACTCGCGAGTTGTTGTGAAGGTTTCGAAGAGTTGGCCAATAGCAGTAGAGCAAAAAAAAAGACTTGATTTGATAATAAGATAAAAAGCATGCGGACTGGTCTGAAAGCAGGTGGTTGGATGCTATATATATATATATTTTTTTTTTTGGGGGGGGGTATTTAAAAAAAATAATGAAGGATTTAGGAAGGATTGTAGTTTATGAAAAGGGTTGGATGAAATTAATTTGATAAGTCACAGCAATTTTTTGGTAGCCACGTTGCCAGCGAGATGAATTTGTGTTCATCGAAAAGGCTTTGTCAAAGAAATATGTTCAGCCGTGTTTCAGCGTGTGCACTCGACATCTTAATTAATTACGTTCGCTTCAGTGTTAAATTCAGACGTAACGGGATTGTGTGGGCGAATTTCTCAAAGACAACGAGCCGCATGCCGGTAACATCCGCGTCCTTTTATTCATATTGCCTTAAAGCAACCATGTCCATTCTTGCATTAGCCAATTTACACGAATTTGCACCAGTTTGCCCAGGTTAATGAAATCAGGAGCCTGGCTTTTCTGCACATGTCGGAAACGCAACGGTGGGTTGGATATTTCATTTTGCGGCGGTCATATTCCTTGCCAAAAGTTGCAAGGTAAAGCAACACCATGTTGACACACTCTCTCTCTCTCTCTCTCTCTCTCTCTCTCTCTCTCTCTCTCTCTCTCTCTCTCTCTCTCTCTCTCTCTCTCTCTCTCTCTCTCTCTCTCTCTCTCTCTCTCTCTCTTTCTCTTTCTCTTTCTCTTTCTCTTCTCTCTTCTCTCTCTTTCTCTTTCTCTTTCCTCTTCTCTCTCTCTCTCTCTCTCTCTCTCTCTCTCTCTCTCTCTCTCTCTCTCTCTCTCTCTCTCTCTCTCTCTCTCTCTCTCTCTTCCCCCTTCCCTTCTTCCCTTCTTCCCTTCTTCCCTTCTTCCCACTTTCCCTCCCTTCCTCCCTTCCTCCCTTCCTCCCTCCCTCCCTCCCTCCCTCCCTCCCTCCCTCCCACCCTCCCTCCCTCCCTCACTCACTCACTCACTCCCTCCCTCCCTCCCTCCCTCCCTCCCTCTCTCCTTCCTTTCTCCTTCCTTTCTCCCCTCTCTCTTTCCCACTCCCTCCTTCCCTCTCTCCCCTTCTTCCTCCTTGTGTCTCTCCTCCTCGTCTTCGTCTTAATCGCCGCTCTCTCACCCACTTCCCTCTCGGTCTCCTTCCCTTCGCCCTCTCTTCTCCCACTCTCACTTTGACCTTCCCCTTTCTCCCTCTGTTATTCCCCCTAGCCCTCTCTCCTCTACTTCGTTCTCTCTCCTCCCCTCTCGTAAACTCTCCTTCTCCCCTTGCACTATTTCTCTCCCCCTCACCCTCTGTTCCTCTCTATCGCCCTCGTTTTATTCCCCTCGTTCTCTCTCCTTATCCCTCGCCCGCTCTCCCTCTCCATCCCTTCTCTACTTTCCTCTCCCCCTCTCTCCATCCTTTTCACCGTCTTCCCTTCCCTCTTGTCTTCTCACCTTCACCCTCAGCTCTCCCCTTCGCTCTCGCTCTCCCTCCTCTCCCATCATCTCTCCCTCCTCGCTCCCTCCTCGCTCCCTCCTCGCTCCAACAGCACGCCCCCCTGCTCCACCCCATCCACCTGACACAGACTAGGCTCTCCAGAGGCAGTATTTAAACCTTTCGCGCTGCATAGCTTAGCTTTTGTCGTCGTAAGCTTAACTTGTTTTTACGCCGTCTACGTGTCGTCCTTCTGGCTGCTTCTCTCGAGGGGGGCTATGTATACACGGGTTAGCTTCCCTGTTTCTTGGTTTTGTTTTTGCTTTTTGTTTTCGGGGGGTAGGGGAAGGGGGGAAGGGGTTGTCTTTTCACTATTAGCGTTCTTAAGTCAGCTTGTTTCAGTTAGTCCGAATTATCTTCGATTATATGAGAGTTTGGCATTTCACTGTCTATTTTTCTATGTTTAGTAATAACAACAACAGCAGTAACAGCCCCCACCCCTAAATAATAAACACGGGTAAATATTTAGGGACGCAAGTAAATCCTCAGGGAGCAAGGATGTAGTACGCCTCTCCTCCTTAAGAAGACCGGTGGGTAAATATTTTGTGAGGAGGCTTTGCGGGGGATGGGGATCTGTGAGAGGATAAAATATTTTCTTGCGATTTTTATTTGAAATTATTTGCGTTGTTTCTTGTTTTTTGTAATGATAATTTGTTTACTATTTTTTGTTGTGTGTGTGTTTATGGTAATCCGATGAGAGTGATTCGTTGGAGTTGGTGATTTGTAGTATTTCGTTTGTTGCTGTTTGCGAGGGTGATTCTTAAAAAAACAATTTTGTTTGAGAGGCGTTTGGTTGTTTTGTACGGGGATAAAATGTAGTACAGGATAGGGAATATATAACTGCCACGCGATTAAATTAACACATGAAAAAAGAGTTTATTAGAAAGGTAAAGACGGCATATGCAAAATCATTAGACGTCTAGTAGTTAATCACTTTTTTCTAATATCTTAGGTAATATGAATGTGGAAGTAGAAGTGAAAACGAAAATTGCTGCAGTGCATTATATATATTTTACTTTGAGAAAGCTAGTGAATGTAAAGAGAAAGAAGGAAATAAATTGGAGTGACACTCAAGTCGAGGCAAAAAAAGGACCCAAAGTGAAATACGATAAGAACTAAAAGCAACCCAATGCACGATCGTCTCGGAAAAGGCAACAGGCTGGAGTAGCTCTTCCCTGCCCCCCTCCCTCCCTCCCTCACTCCCTCACTCCGTCTTTTCCTCCCTACCTCCCTCCCTACCTCCCTGTGCTTCCCTGCTTCCCTTCCTCCCTCCCTGTCTTCCTCCCTGTCCCCTTCCCTTGGCTGGGTACCTTCCAGGGTCGCGGTGCATCCATCACAGCTCCTTGTCAGGTTTAACGGACTCGGGCGATGTGATTTATAGCCCGGTTCCTCCAGTCGCGGTCGAGCTGATGTGCCGCCGCTGCTGCAGTTGCTGTTATTGCTGTTGGTGCTGCTGCTTTTGCTGTTAATACTAGTGATTTTGCTGTTCAATTTACTGTTGGTATTAATGCTATTGGATTTACTGTTATTACTGCTGTTGAATTTATCGTTGCTGTTAATGATGCTGATTTTGCATAAAGTTACTGTTGGTTTTAATGCTATTGAATTTACTGTTGGTATTAATGCTATTGGATTTACTGAATTTACTGCTGTTGAGTTTACTGTTGGTATTATTGCTGCTGAATCTACTGTTGGTATTAATGCTGCTGAACTTACTGTGGGTATTAGTGCTGTTAAATTTACTGTTGTCGTTGCTGCTGTTGAATTTACTCTTGATATTAATGCTGTTGAATTTACTGTTGGTATAAATGCTGTTGAATTTACTGTTGTTGTTAGTGCTGCTGATGCTACTGTTGCTACTGTTTAAGTCACTATTGTAGCTAATGATGTTGCTGCTGTAATTGTTGTTTTCGTTGCCGTTGCTACAGAAGCTGTTACTGCCTTGCTTTGTTGCTGTTGGTGATGATATTCTTGCTGCTCATGTTTTTGCTGCTGTTCATCTCAATTATGAACGCGGAATTCGTAAAGATGGTTTGTTGTTTATTCATGATTTTGTTTCTTGAGTTTTACTGGTCTTTTATTTCAAGTATTTGTTTTATTTTTTCATTAATTTTTATTTCACATTTTTGTTTTGTCTTTTTGTTTATTTATGTATTTCTTCTCTCTTTCTCTATCTCTCTTTATCTCTCTCTCTCTCTCTCTCTCTCTCTCTCTCTCTCTCTCTCTCTCTCTCTCTCTCTCTCTCTCTCTCTCTTCCCTCCCTCCCTCCCTCCCTCCCTCCCTCCCTCCCTCCCTCCCCCTCCTTCCCCTCCCTCTCCCTCTCTCCCTCCCTCCCTCCCTCCCTCCCTCCTTCCCCTCCCTCTCCCTCTCTCCCTCCCTCCCTCCTTCCCCTCCCTCTCCCTCCCTCCCTCCCTCCCTCCCTCCCTCCCTCCCTCCCTCCCTCCCTCCCTTCTTTCTCCTTCCCTCATTCCCTCTCATTCGTCTGATTAATTTTCCGTCCTTTCCTTCTGCTCTCTCGTCTCCTCATCTTCATATCCCCTTTCATTTCCTGTCTCCCCCTCCCCCTCCCCACGCCCTCCTCCCGCCACCAACATCTTGCCTCGTGTCCCTCTTTCTTGCCAAGTGGACATAAGGTGATGGCCAAGCAAACAGTAATAAAAATGAGTACAAAAAAGACAGTAAGAAGAAGAGGAAGTAAAAGCCTCTTTCGATGTGGACTCGGAAGGTAAACATCCAAACATACTTTTGAAGTTCATTTTCTGTCGATGTTTGTCTCTAGACTCGACCGCCATTTTTCACTCTCGCTCTCTCTCTTTGTCTCTCATTCTCTCTCTCTCTTACCCTAACTCTATCTCCCTCCCTCTCTCCCTTCCTTCCCCCCCCCTCTCTCTCTCTCTCCCCCTCCCTTTCCCTATCT
>NC_061820.1:5206011-5208511 GCF_019202785.1 Penaeus chinensis
ACACACACACACACACACACACACACACACACACACACACACACACACACGCATATATATATATATATATATATATATATATATATATATATATATATTTATGTATAAATATATGTATATATATAATATATGTATATTTATTTACTAATAAATGGTTATATATATATATACATATATATGTATGTGTATATATATGAAAATATATATATAAATATATATATACATATAAACACATAGACATATGTCTACATATATATGTGTCTACACCCATATTAGTATGCGTTTCCCAGCACAGACGTAGAAACCAGCCATGTTCCGCTCAGGGCATGGTTTTGACATTTCCGCTGCACAAATGTGACAGGCGACAGCGGCACCGCAAATACGCAAACCCCGAGACAAATCCCAGATATTGGCCGGCGGGTCATTCGTTTCCCCAGGAGGACTGCGTGTCACTTCCCCGTGGCCCCGGCGGAAGTCTACGGGGTCCGCGGCCGGTCTTGTTTTTGTGGTGGTGCGTTTTTAGGTCGTTTCGTTTTGTTTTTGTTTTTTGGGGGGTTGTTTTCTTTTTGTTTAGTGATGTGTTCGTTTTGCCTTTGGTTATCATTTTCGGATATCTTCTCTCTTGGTTTCTTAAGGCGAGGGAGAGAGCGGAAATGAGAGAGAAAAGGGGGAAAAGGCGAGGGGAAAAAGGTGGAGGAAAGGTAGCAATTCAAAATGTAAGAATAAGTGCTAGGATGATGCAAACAGACTGCATGCTAAACGGCATGGCGCAGCACAAAGCAGCTGGCGTGCGAGTGAGAGCTCGGGTCGCTGCCGAGTGATATGATAATTAGTCGCGGAAATGTTTCTCCCTTTTCTCTCTCTCTCTCTCTCTCTCGAGCGTCAGAGTTTTATTACGTGAGTCAGGAACGTGTTTCTCTGCCCTCGCAACCTTCCCCCTGCCACGCACACCTTGTCGCCAGCTGCCTATCCCCCTTTTTCCCCCCTTCCTCTTCCTCTTCCTCTTCCTCTTCCTTTTCCTTTCCCGCTTGCTCGCCCTCGCCGCCTTTTTCCTTTCCTCCTTCCCAAAAACCCCGACCCCGGCCCCCTCGCCAAAACCCCCCCCTTTTTCCCCCCTCGGCCCTTTTTCCCCCCTTTTTTTTCCCCCCCCTTCCCCCCTAATCCCAAAACTTTTTTTTTCTTTATTTTCCTTTTTTTTTCCCCTTCCCCTTTTTTTTTTTTCCCAAAACCCTTTTTTCCCTTTTTTTCCTTTTTTTTCCCTTTTTTCCCCCTTTTTTCCTTTTTTTTTTCCCTTTTTTTTTTCCCCTTTTTTTCATCCCCCCCCCCCCCCTCTCCCTCCTCCCTTTCCCCCCCCCTCTCCCTCCTCCTCCCCTCTACTCCTTCCCCCCCCCTCCTCTCCCTCCTCCTCCCCCTCCCCCCTCTTCCCCCCCCCCTCTCCCCCCCCCTCTTCCCCCCCCCCCTCTCCCCTCCCCCCCTTTTCCCCCCTCCCCCTCCCCCTCCCTTCCTCTTTTCCCCCCCCCTCTTTCCCTCCCCCCCTCTCCCCCCTCCTTTTTTTCCCCCCCCCTTTTCCCTCTTTTCCCTTCCCTTTCCCCTTCCCCCCTCCCCTTTTTCCCCTTTTTTTTTTCCCTCCTCCTCTCCCTCCTCCCTCTTCCCCTCCCCCCCCTCCCCCCCCCTCCTCCTCCCCCCTCCTTCCCCCCCCTCCCCTCCTCCTCCCCCCCTCCCCCTCTCCCCCCCCCCCCCCCCCCTCTCCCTTTCCCCCTCTCCCTCCTTCCCCCCTCCCTCCTCCTTTTTCCCCCCCCCCCTCTCCCCTTTCCCCCTCCCCCCCCCCCCCTCCCTCTCCCTCCCCTCCTCCCCCCTCCCCCCCCCCTCCCCCCCCTCTCCCCCTCCCTCTCCCTTTCCCCCTCTCCCTCCTCCTCTCCCCCCTCCCCCTCCCTCCTCCCCCCCCTTTCCCCCTCTCCCCCCCCCTCCTCTCCCTCCTTTCCCCCCCCCCCCCCCCTTTCCCCCCCCTCCCCCCCCTCTCCCCTCCTCCTCCCCCTCCTCCTCCCCCCCTCCCCCCCTCTCCCCCCCCTCCTTCCCCCCCTCCTCCTCCCCCCCCCCCTCCTCCTCCCCCCCTCCCTTTCCCCCCCCTCCCCCCCTCTCCCCCCCTCCTCTCCCTCCTCCTCCCCCCCCTCCTCCCCCCCCCCCCTCCCCCCTCTCCCTCCTTTTTTCCCCTCCCCCCCTCCCCCCCTCCCCTCCTCCTCTCCCCCCCCCTCCTCCCCCCTCCTCCTCCTTTCCCCCCCCTTCCTCTCCCCTCCCCCCCCTCTCCCTCCCTCCTCTCCCCCCCCCTCCTCCCCCCCCCCCTTCCCCCCCTCCTCCTCTCCCTCCCCTCCTCTCCCCCCTCCTCTCCCTCCTCCCCTCCCTCCTCCTCTCCCTTCCCTCCTTTTTTTTTTTTTTTTTTTTTTTTTTTTTTTTTTTTTTCCCTTCCTTTTCCTTCTTCCCCCCTTTCCCCCCTTTCCCTTTT
>NC_061820.1:5221011-5241011 GCF_019202785.1 Penaeus chinensis
GCCGCAGTGAGGTATCGGACAAGACCATTACCAACTCTTGAAACCTCGCCATCGGTTTTCAATACAAGCACGGGTTTCTCCTCCTCCCCTCCCACCACCGACTCTTCACTCCTTCCCATCCCCCTCCCCCCTCCCCTTATCCCCTCCCTCTTACGTACTCTCCTCACCCCCTCCCTCCTCCCTCCTACTCCTCCACTTCAGCTATATCCCTCACGCTATAATTTTCTATCGTGATTATGATGTGTTAATATTCTTTGACTTTGAGGATTCTTATTTTCTCGCTCTGACTCTTTAATAAGGACCGGAATCAGTCCTTATTATTTTATGTACATATATATTTGTTTGCATATTTCCTATTCCACTTGTGTATGTGTGGGATGAGGGGATGAAGGGTTTTTGTGAATTTAAGCGTGTGGGTGTATGGGAAAGCCATTAATCTGGACCTGCATTTATATTGCTCAGTATATTTTACTTTCAAACCAACATTCACCGGAAAATGGCACAAATTTAATCCCTTCCCCCAAATTTACTGCACATGCACAGATGAAACATAAAATGGGTCTGCGTCTGGTTTGAGGTCGCGACCCCGACTTTAGCAAATGCTTCCCAAGGGAGACATGAACTTGGGGCTGATATTCTGGCTAAGCACCTCCTTCTCTCCATTTCATTGCCTCATTATGCTGACCTTTGCTACGGTATTCATATTTTGTTGCAGTCCCTGAATTATTGTTTGTTGAGGTGGAAATAGTAAGTGTCTGTGTTAACGTGTCACAGTCAGGAGACTCCGAAGTAACTTGTCATCTTTTTCTTCGTCTCCATTTTCTTTGTTTTGTGTGTGTCGTGGGCGCGCGTAGGTGACCATTCGTTTTGTGCTTCGTTAAATAAAAAACGTAGCCATCACTTCTGTGCAATGGAATTCTGTGGGCGTAATGATGTTGACAAAAAGATCCATTCATCCCTCTGCGTAATAGTAATAAAGAGGAACCCTTCAGTGAAGGAGAAAAAAGAGGCCCTAGTGACACCGTCTTAACGCCGCCTTGATGCTCGGGACGCGATCCTGTCGTAAAACTTGCGTCGGCTGGGATTGTGAAGGGCGGCGTCTTTCCTCGTCCCGGAGTCACCGTTTATTAGTGGTAAACGCTTTGATGTCTTCTGCGAGACGGGGAGGGCCTGGCGGATCGCGGAGGTTGTCGCTCTTTGCTGCGCCGTTGCGTGAAGGATAACTCACGTGTCGTATTTCTGGTTATACAATTCACGTACGTGTAGGGGAAGAGGGATAGGGGATAGGAAAGAGGTAGTGTGGGTCGTAGGATGCGACGTTTACGATGAAAATGTCTCGTGATAAGTGTTTTATGGTTGCGGGGAAAATACGAGGCGTGTGTGTACGCTATAGCAGTGCAGTTGCATGTTTCAGTTTGTTAGGCGGAAGTTATTCACTTTTATTATTATGATTATTATTACCCTTTTTGGTTGAACCTATATGGACTAATTTTCCTTGTTGGACACCATGGTCGGCTGCAATTTAGTAGTGGAATAGCACCTTTACGACTCCCTGCTGGCGCGTAAGCCCAGCGCCGCAAATGAATTTAATGTACGCCAGTCTCAAGTAATGGCCGCTGTGGAGAGGGGCTCCTCGTTTTCCTGGGGTCCGGCTACGGTTACTGGTGCGATTACAGCTACGGTTACGGGGCAGCAACTTCGCCGTGTCGGAGTGCTCACGGGATAAACCCTGTATGATACTCCTAAATTTCCTTTTTTTAACTCCGTATGAGAGAGATGTATTAAATGGTACTATAAGAGATATGAACGTAATGAATCTGGGTACTTGAGCTACTGCATCCCCTCTGTATTCCGCGGTCCGACCAGGTGTATTCACTTTACAGTTTTAGTGACTGTAAATTAAAAGAAATCGCATTAACGTATTTATTTTCATTAATTAAGGTGGTGTCTTTGTGTAGCATATTTTTTATTCGTTTGGCTATATTTTTTTCTGAAAGTATTCATATATCAACTTATATTAATTTGCCAATATTTTCATCTTCAGGTACGTATGACCTTCAGCAGTTCATCAGATGTGGATTTGCTTGTAAGTGTGCACGCAATTTCCATTCCTAATGGAATGAAGACTAAAATTACTGCTTTCTGTTATTCTTTTCGCGCCATGCATCTGTAAATTCTGTGTGCTAAAAAATGAAAAGCTAGATTAAAGATACATGTTCCTTACAAGACCCCCCCCCCCCCTTCCCTCTCCTCTCCTTCGCCATCCCTCCTGGTTTCTGTGTGTGAGGGGCGGGGTGTCCATCTGTCTATCTGTCAGTCTGTCTGTCAGTCTGTCGCTTCATCTGTCTGTCTTTGTTATGCTATAAATCAATCCAAGCTGATGAAATGGAAAAGAAGATAACATTATTTCTAAAGGAAGATTTCACACGCGTTAGGGAAACGTGTCCCTATTTTTCTTGGCAATATGTATGATCAGATTTTTCCGCGTTCTCTTATTTTTGGTTTCATTTTCTTGCTCAGCGCTGTCAACTTTTGTTTTCCGCGTGTGTCTAGCCGGGTTTTGCTATTGATTATCTCATTCCTTTTTGTCTACGTTGTTTTCTTTTCGGGCATGAGAAAAAACGATGAACGGAAGTGCTTATTATTATGGTTATTATTATTATTATTATTATTATTATTATTATTATTATTATTATTTATGGTGATGATGATGATACAAAGAATACAGTTCTTGAAAATTAGTATTTTTATAAGGCGTTTGATGGTAGTCTAGTTATCTTTCTTATAAGTAGTTAATTGTTTAGTGTTTATGATTGTTTTAGTGAAAAGCTTGGCATTTTCGCCCTTTGTAATATTAATGAATTAATGAATATTTAATCAAGAAACAACTAAGGTAAAAATAAACGGCCAAAGCTGTTCTGATTCGACATTTAGACGAAGAAATTAAGGTATTTTCTGAGCCTTAAGTCACGCAAGTGAAATAAAAGCCTGGGGACTCTTGGCAACGCTCCATTTGTCACTAATTGGGTAAAGGTACGTCCGTGAGAGTAAAAGTGTACGTTAGGCCTACTTGTTTATTGTTCAGTGTGATTAGGTTCGTCGCTCTGTCGGTGTTGGCGGTCTCGGTCTCCCTTGGTCTGCTGGTCCTTATTTCCCTTGTTCTCTTAGGTCTTTTAGTCTCTCTTGTTCTCTTTCTCTTTTCTTCTCGTTCCTTCACTTTCATTTTAGCTTCTCATTTCCCTCTTTCATATGCTCACTCGTCCTTCGCATTTTTCTCCGAACGAGGTATTGTTGTCAACTATTTTTTGTCGAAATTTATGTTTAACGTGTTCATTAACTGCTTTCAGCGAAACCGTAAAAAAAAAATCGTACTTTTGCTTGTGGTTGTTTGGTTTAGGTCTTAATGCCCTCGCACCCATTCACTCAGCCACCTTGCACACCAACACGTATACATGCACTTACACACTCACATTCACATTCACATTCATATTCGTATTCACACCCACATCCACATTTGTATCGATACCCACATCCATACTCATACCCACATCCTCATTTTCATCCTCATCTACTTCAACATCCACATCAACATCAACATCAACATCCACATCCCCCTTACACACACAGAGGCACCTGTCCGTGTCTCCCACTCGCTCCACAACCACCACCGCCGCGCGAAAACTCTTTTGTTGGACTTTCTCAAAACTAGCCCACAAATTTATATAAATGAAGCGATATTGTTGTTATAATGGCGTTCGTTCTTTCTTTTTTTTCATCTCGAACAGAGGCTTTAAAACACAGCAGATGCGAACCCGCGAGCTATGCAAATGGACACGGCATGAATTTATACGTTTCACTCCCCAGACTCGTTTCGTATTTCCATAATGCCTGGTGTATTCTTTCTGTCTCTTGTTGTCAGGCTATTACTGCTGATTTATTTTTATGAGTATACTTTTTTAATTATCGTTATTATTAGTTTGTTGTTAGGGAGATGGAAGATTTCTTTTGTTATTGTTCTGAAATGATATTCGGGTTTGTATTTATAATGTGTCTCTCCTTTGCGTTGGTCTAAATTAGTTAATTGTGACAGAATATGATGAATGTATATTTGCATATAATTTATGCAGCGCTCTCCCACACGTGCGCGCATCCACACGCACACTCATACACAAAGTAAATACATGGGACTGCGTGCATACACAATACTAAATACATTCATTCACTAATTCATTCGTTCATGCATTCATTCATACATACCTATAAACATACATATAAACATACATATAAATACATACATATATATACATACACATACACATAGATGGTACATAGGTGCTGCTGTAATGGAATGAGTCATATCATTTATAGATAGATAATGTGCTATCCTTGTATCCTTGTATTCGGAATGCAATCTGTGCAAGTCATTTGTAAGAAAAAAAAGGCAATATCTAGGGTAGGTTTAATCCTTTTAAACGTTTTCGTAATATTTACTATATACATGTATATATATGTATATGTGTGTGTGTGTGTGTGTGTGTGTGTGTGTGTGTGTGTGTGTGTGTGTGTATATGTATATACATATATATTTATTGGTATATCTGTGTATCTATATCGATCTATTTTTATATATAGATAGATAAATATAGATATGTATACATACACATACATATAAATACAATATATATGAATGTACATATATACATACATATATACATGCATGCATGCATGCATTGCGTGCATACACATATATACATACACAAGTGCATGCACGCATGGATAGATTCATACACACACACACACACACACACACACACACACACACACACACACACACACACACACACACACACACACACACACACACACACACACACATACAATTATATATATATATATATATATATATATATATATATATATATATATATTTATACACATACATACACACACACACATACACACACACACACACACACACACACACACACACACACACACACACACACACACACACACACACACACACACACACACACACACACATGCATTAGATGCACGTATACATACTTGCATACATGTATGCGTACACCGTAAAAATACATATATGCAAACATACAATATATACATGCATACATATATACAAACCTTTCCTCACACATATGTGTGTACGGAAGCGTAGTTATGAAATTATTTTTAAAAAAATGTGCATTTTTTCGTTTCTTTCCAGAATCTGTCATCACTCTGGCGATAAAAGCCGCTCGAAACGCTCTGCTCCGAATTGCACGAAATTGCTCTGAATATTTTACTCGCGCGCCGGAGCTCATCCAACTCCCGAAAAAAATGATATTAGTCTTGATCTACAGGACGACTCTTGCGGGATCTATATTTACATCTGCTCTCTGTCTTTGTTGAATCTATATTCGCATACATTTGTCAGAAGGTATATTTCCTTTTATCTGTTCACATGTGTGTTTGTGGACGTATATGTATGTATGTATGCATGTTTGTGCAAAAACATGCATGCATACATTTACACATACATACGTACGTACATACATGCATACATTTATACATACATACGTACGTACATACATACATTCATACATACATTCATACATACATTCATACATACATACATACATACATACATACATACATACATTCATTCATTCATTCATTCATTCATTCATTCATTCATTCATTCATTCATTCATTCATTCATTCATTCATTCATTCATTCATACATACATACATACATACATACATACATACATAATTACATACATACATGCATATATATATACATATATATGTATATATACATATATATGTAATATACATATATATGCTTATATGCATATGCATATATATACATATATATGTATATATACACATAAATATGTGTATATCTATATATACAAAAATATGTGTGTATGTATATCGTTTTTGTTTTCCTCTTGCAAACCCATGTCGTTAAAGCTGTTTCGTGAAGATGATGAAGATTTTTTTTTTACTATTTGATATCGATTTTGGAGTGCAGAGAATATCTTCTTGTTGAACCATATTTTTTTCGAATTATGAAGCAAAAGTAAAGAGGATCTTGAATAACAACAGTGAAGCTATTTTGCAACAAGTCTCCAAGGCAACGGGCTTCCAGCGCGTGTTATTTTAGTTATTAGGCCATAACTAACTTTCCTATCTCACTCACTCACTCACTCACTCACTCACTCACTTACTTACTCACTTTTCCTCTCCTTTTCCCTCGCCCTTTCCCTTGCCTCTTCCCTTCCCTCCTTTGCCCTTTCTTCCCCTCCTCTCCCCTCGCCCTCCCCTTCCCCCTCCCTCTCACTCCCCTCTCCCTCCCTCCCTCCCTCCCTCCCTCCCTCCCTCCCTCCCTCCCTCCCTCCCTCCCTCCCTCCCTCCCTCCCTCCCTCCCTCCCTCACTCACTCACTCTCTTTTCCCTCCCTCCCTCCCTCTCTCTCTCTCTCTCTCTCTCTCTCTCTCTCTCTCTCTCTCTCTCTCTCTCTCTCTCTCTCTCTCTATATATATATATATATATATATATATATATCTTTCTCTCTCTCTCTCTCTCTCTCTCTCTTTCTTTCTCTTTCTTTATCTTTCTCTCTCTCTCTTCGTCCCGTGACTTCTGAGCATAAGAATTTTAAGACATGGTTGCTGTGATTTTTATAGCGGAGTGCTGTAGCAACACCATTTCCCGTTTCTCGCCCATTGTGTCCATGCAGCCACGTGATGGTGCCAACAGGCGCAGAGTTTAAGTGATGTATAATGTCGTGTCGTGTTTCTATTTTTTTTTATCCGTTTGTTTGTAATTCATGTTGAAGATGTCTTGTTATTTACTGAGGCCGTATTGTTTCGGTGATTTTATTGTTTGTTGTTGTGTTTTATTATTTAACCTCAGTTGAAGGTAAAATATATAGCATCCCCGCGTTTATTATTCCATTCGCATTATTCACTACCGGATGAGCCTGTAACTCAGAGAGTTATCACATGACTCTCTCATTTGCATTTAGATTATAAGCGACGTGGACAGCTGGGGCGACTCCCACAACACCGTTCATAACTCCAAAGAGGAAAAGGGAGGAGGGAGGAGAGGGTAGGAGAGAGGAGGAGAGAGGGGAGGAGAGAGGAGGAGAGAGGAGGGAGTAGGGAGTAGGGAGGAAGTGGAGGAGAGAGGAAGGAAGAAAGATTGAAGGAAGATACGAAGTGGAGGACGACGGAGGATGGTTGGGCAGGGTTGGGTGGATGAAAGGAGGAGGAGGAGGAAGGAGGTGGAAGGCGAGGGGAAGCGAGAGGAAGGGGCGAGGGGAGGGGAAGAGGAGGGGATGGGTAGGGAGAAAAGTTCTGTGATAGAAAATGTATTTTTAACCCCGGTCAGAGCCACGCGAAATACGGCAGGGGAAAGAGGGGCTTTGTTTGTTTTTGTTTTGTGTCGATTAAATAGCACGCCGGTCGTGTTGTGTTTATTTTATGGTTGCTGGTGTATTTTTTTCCGCCTTTGTACATCTCTGTTTAGTCTCTCTCTCTCTCTCTCTCTCTCTCTCTCTCTCTCTCTCTCTCTCTCTCTCTCTCTCTCTCTCTCTCTCTCTCTCTCTCTCTCTCTCTCTCTATCTATCTCTCTCTATCTCTCTCTTTCTCTTTCTCTTTCTCTTTCTCTTTTTCTCTCCCTCTGTGTGTGTGTGTGCTGTGTGGTGTAGCGGTAACGATCTCGTCTAGCAATCTTGCTGACCTGCGTTACAATCCCTCGCCGCCAGTGGATGGTAACCCTGGCTATTCCTTGCACATAGGGGATAACTTAGAAGCAAAATAAAACAGACACTATGTCACACCAAGAATATCCATTGTAACAAATAGAATCAAATTAAACCTTTAAACCCCTCTCTCTCTCTCTCTCTCTCTCTCTCTCTCTCTCTCTCTCTCTCTCTCTCTCTCTCTCTCTCTCTCTCTCTCTCTCTCTCTCTCTCTCTCTCTCCCTCTCTCCCTCTCTCCCTCTCTCCCTCTCTCCCTCTCTCCCTCCCTCTCCCTCTCTCTCCCTCTCTCTCTCTCTCTCTATCTATATATCTATATATCTATCTATCTATCTTTCTCTCTATATCTCTCTCTCTCTCTTTATCTCTCTTTCTCTTTTCCCTGTTCTCTCCTTTTCGTTTCTCACATTTTCTCCGTACCTACGTTTTATTTCCCTCTCTTTTCCTTCCCCGCTTTCTCATTACTAATCTTTCTCCCAGACTTTTCCATCCCCATTTTCTTTCACTCTTTCACTTTTTCCCCACTCTCCCTCCGTCTGTACCTGCCGGGTAGATATCCATTCTTGACTGTAGTAAAGAAACGCACGAAATTCTACAAAAGTCATATGTGGAACCATGTTTTTATTTTCTTCTTTTTTTACTTTTTTCATACTTTCCTTTTTCCCTTTTTCATTATTATATTGTATTTTGTTTTTTATATTTTGTTTCATTTATTTTTTTCCTCATAGTATTTTAATTTCAACATTTCTCTCTTTTTGCCTGGGTCGGTATCGGATTTGATTTTTTGAACGAATGACCTGGAAAGCGACATAGTTCCTGATTTAATTGGGTTGGAATATTTCTCGGATTCATATTTGTGGAAATTGGCGTTTTCCCATTTTTATTGTCTAGCATATAGTAAGTAAAGAAAGATTTTTTTTTTTTTGAGAGGGACAGGTACAGTGGAAAAAAAAATATATTCAAACTTTTTGTAGATGTAAGAGGAGCGAGGGAGGAGAGAGGAAGAGTTAAAAGGAAAGGGAAGCGTGAAGTTAGAAGAGAAGAGAAGATAAATGGAAAGAAGAGAAAAGAAAGAAATATGATGAGCGAAAATAAGAGATGAGAGAGTACAAATCAGAACAGGAAAGAGAACAGAGTAGAAGTTAAGCATAACAAACAAACAAACGTTCTCGCTGAAAGATCGAATTTAACAAAGGAGCAGATCATCATCATAAGGGGAGGCAGAGCGAGTAATTAAGAAGTTCAAAGACTCTGCAGCCGAGTCGAGCGGCGACTGGATGACGCCATAAGCTGTGAATGAGCGCCGCGAAGTTTGTTATCTCGGAAGTTGGACTGATTGTAGGGGTCGTGAGGCGAAGTTCACCCGGGTTCGTAGAGCGAAGAGAAGCAATGATGGTATGTGGGGGGTTGTGTGAGTGTGTGTGTGTGTGTGTGTGCGTGCGTGCGTGCGTGCGTGCGTGTGGGGGGGGGGGGGAGGGGTACGCGTGTGTACGTATATTTATAACTGTATTTTCCTTTTTTCTCTAACTTTTGATCAAGCCATTCCAAAATTATTAGTGCGAATAAGTTGGTGTGACCTTTCTATTTATTTTCATATGCAGATATAATATTTACGATTTTTTAGATTACAATTTTCATTAACGGCTCGGGACAGTATTCATTAAGTCAGCCGAGTTTATTGGAATACCGTTTTTTATCCCTCTCCCTCACTCCCTCCCCTCCCTCCCTCCCTCCCCTCCCTCCTCCCTTCCCCATTTTATCCCCTCCCTACCCCCTTCCCTCGAACATTTTTTTGAACCCCGGCGCGGATTAAGATTATGTTGAAAAAATGAGGCTGAGATTTTGGGAAAAATGAGGCGATCTCATTTACGAGGATGCCTGGCTGTGAGACCCGGACACAAGGATAACCTCATCAGCGCCATGTTTTTTTCTCTCTTGGTTCTGTTCTGTTATTGTTGTAATTATTGTTTGAATTTATTGGTTGTTTCGTTTTTTTTTTTGTATTGTTCTTTGGTTTTCCTGGTGCTTTTGATCATCATCACCACCTGCATCATCATCATCATCATCTTCATTTTCATCTATATTTTCTTACTATTTTTTATTTTTGTTATCATCAGCGCCATGTTTTTTTTCTCTCTTGGTTCTGTTCTGTTATTGTTATTATTGTTTGAGTTTATTGGTTGTTTCGTTTTTTTTTTTTTTGTATTGTTCTTTGGTTTTCCTAGTGCTTTTGATCATCACCACCACCTGCATCATCATCATCATCATCTTCATCTTTATTTTCTTCTTCATGATTGTTATTATTTTTTATTTTTGTTATCATTATTTAACTTGTTTTTGTAGTAGTTTTCCCCTTTAATCTCCTTAGTGTTGTGAAAGATCTTTTGTTTGGTTAGGTCGCGTGGGTGTGCGTTGTAGCTCCGTAACAAAGAGTTAGTCGTACATCCAGAATGCGTGTCTGTTTGCATACATAAACTGCAAATAAAAAGAACTCGTTTAGTAATTGCATGTACATATTGCTAGCGCAGATCCTTAATTACTTCTGTATCGATCGTTGCTTCCGCGCTTCTTTTTAGTATTCTATCTATATACGTATTTATATTGTTGTTTTTGCATACATATTGCTCTTGTCTTTTCATCACTTTCGTCTTTCATCAAGTGCCATACACCCGTATTTGCATGCTGTGCCCTGTCAGGTTCCTTCTCTACATTTATGTCACACGTGTCAGATGTGCCGGCCCTTTTATTTACTTTCCAGCTCTCTTTTCTCGCGTGTTCTCGATATTGCCACGTCCCCCTTCTTCATCTCGCCTCTCTTTTGTTTTTTGTTTTTTTCTTTTTTTTTCCCTTTATCTACTTCGACATCCCCTTCATTCTGCTGCTGCTGATCCTCCTCTACTTCCTTCTCCTCTTCCTTCTCCTCTTTCTCGTACTCGTTCTCCTTTATATTTTATGTCTCCTCCTCCTCTACCTCCTCCTCCTCCTCCTTCTCGTCCTCCTCCTCCTCCTCCTCCTCCTCCTCCTCCTCCTCCTCCTCCTCCTCCTCCTCCTCCTCCTCCTCTTCCTCCTCCTCCTCCTCCTCTTCCTCCTCTTCCTCCTCCTCCTCCTCCTCCTCCTCCTCTACCTCCTCCTCCTCCTCCTCCTCCTCCTCCTCCTCCTCTTCCTCCTCCACCTCCTCCACCACCCCCTCTCCTCCTCCGCCCCCTTTCCTCCTCCTTCTCCTCCCCCTTCCTTTTTTCCCCCCTCCCCCTTCCCCCCTTTCCTCCCCCTCCTTCTCCTATTCCTCCTTCCCCCCCAAATTTCCTCCTTCTCCTCCCCCCTTCCCCTTTCCCCCCACCTCCTCCTCCTCCTCCTCCTCCCCCTCCTCCCCCCTCCTCCTCCTCCTCCCTTCCCCTTTTTTCCCTCGTAAATCACTTAAACGATTTTTTGGGTTGATAAACATTTCGCAAAGGGTTTAAAAAAAGAGCTTAAGGTAACGAGGGGTTCAGGGGTCATCCCAGTGCGGTTGCCTTCGTTTTCATACATAATGAGGAGTTAAATCCCCGCTGACAGCTCACTCGCCGAGCTCTGATAGCCTGCCCGTCGCGGCGCCGACATACACCCCCCCTGTTGTCTCTCGACCTTTATATCTCTTTGTCTAACCGATCTCCTCTGTTCTCGTTCGTCATCTTTCTCTCTCTCTCTCTCTTCTCTCTCTCTCTCTCTCCTCTCCTCCTCCTCCTCCTCTTCCTCCTCCTCCTCCTTCTTCCGCTCGTAAATCACATTACGAGTTCTTGTTGATAAACATTTCGCGAAGGTTTAATAAGAGCTTAAGGTAACGAGGGGTTCAGAGGTCATCCCAATGCGGTTGCCTTCGTTTTCATACATAATGAGGAGTTAAATCCCCGCTGACAGCTCACTCGCCGAGCTCTGATAGCCTGCCCGTCGCGGCGCCGGACATACACCCCCCCTGTTGTCTCTCGACCTTTATATCTCTTTGTCTAACCGATCTCCTCTGTTCTCGTTCGTCATCTTTCTCTCTCTCTCTCTCTCTCTCCTCTCCTCCTCCTTCTTCCGCTCGTAAATCACATTACGAGTTCTTGTTGATAAACATTTCGCGAAGGTTTAATAAGAGCTTAAGGTAACGAGGGGTTCAGAGGTCATCCCAGTGCGGTTGCCTTCGTTTACATACATATGAGGGAGTTAAATCCCCGCTGACAGCTCACTCGCCGAGCTCTGATAGCCTGCCCGTCGCGGCGCCGGACATACACCCCCCCTGTTGTCTCTCGACCTTTATATCTCTTTGTCTAACCGATCTCCTCTGTTCTCGTTCGTCATCTTTCTCTCCTCTCTCTCTCTCTCCTCTCTCTCTCTCTCTCTCCTCTCTCTCTCTCTCTCTCTCTCCTCTCTCTCTCTCTCTCTTTCTTTTCATATTCTTGAAGTTGGGAAGAGAAAGGGCGAAACATGAAATCAAATAAAGGAATAGAGGAAGGAAGGATACGAAAATATATAACATGTAAGAGGACGAGACGGAAATTAGATTAATATAAGGGAAGTCGATAGCAGAAGGTGAAAGGGGAAGGGAAGGGGAAGAATTAATACAAGTTAAAAAGAAGGGAAAAGAAACAAAGCCTACAGATAAGGGGAGAAAATAAGAAAAAAAAGGAGAGTGTAGAAAAGATGTTGAAAGGGAGAGGCAGATTTAATTTTTTTTTCCCATTTGAAATAGCGAGTTAAAGGAAGAACATTACAATAATTTAAGAGACGCTTTTGAATTTAAACCTCTTGCTGTTTTATCTTTTTTTTCTCTCCAAGATACCCGGAAAGCCAGAAGAAAGTCGTATTGATGGAATCCGGAAGACTCGAAACCACTTTCTTTTATGTAATACAGACAGATAAGAGAAAACGGATAAATGTATTTGTAGGGGGGACTCGATCAATATTTCACATAATTAAATTCATAACTACTATATTTATATAATTTGAGCTCTATGGCAATGTGTAACTTAGATATGTAAGAATGTATTTTTTATATTGTTAATATTTCTTTTCTTTTCTTTCAGGTATGTAATATTGTTTTCTCTCGTTACGGAAGGATTGTTTTGATGTGGCAGTATGTGTCGTATGACATTTAAGGTAAGTTTTGTTTTTCTTTCGTATATCTGTTCGGATATATCGATTAATTTCCCGGTAAGTGATTAAAATATTTTTTGTAAATCAGTTTAGAAATAACCAACGTTAATCGTGATCAAAAGACATTAATTTCGCATTGGGTGTAATGCTGCGAATCGTTATATTACTTTGCTTTTGATTTTCTAGTAATAATGATGAAAGAATTAAAGTAATTCTAAATATTACTTGGATATATATCGAAGACAGTCATCCAGTAAGGGAATCCCACTTTCTCTAGTGCACCTTCGTTTTCTATGGAGGTATCTGGAGGGGTGACTCTAGGCTTTGTTCGGATTTTGATGAGAAAATTATGCGTGAATGTGCACGTGTTTCATGGTTAGCATATGTACGATTTTTTGTAAGGTTTCGTGATGGTACTTAATAGATGGATTCCAGATGACGTCACATGTTTACATTTTTCACTACTGCGCAAGAGCTAGCAGGCAACTTGTTGCGGCGGGGTGGTGGGCCCAACAAGAAACGATCGGAAAACAATAACTATTTTGATCAGCTGATCCTCGCTGAAAGTACATCTTCGTTTTTATTTTTAATTTCGTATTCCATGCAGTGTTTCCAGCTCAAAGTATTACACAGGATTGTCAGAAGGAGATCAGAAAGGGTATAAATCTAAGTTTACACTCACAGATGGACATACGCTCCTTGATCCGTACATGCTCCAAGAAGAATGGAAGAACGATGTTAATTTGATTCCTGATATCACCTGGCCTGATGTTTACAATTATTTGATAAATACGCCAAGCTTTCTCGAATAAATCATTTAAAACATACAAGTCTCTGGAAGCCTTTTTTTTTTTTTTTTTTTTACTTTGTGGGCATGTTCAAGACGTTTTTTACCATGGAATCGACAATAGCAGTAATTTCTGTTTCATTAAGTCTGAGGTACAGTAAATATTTTTCGTTTTAGTTTATCGAAACTTTCCAACAGCAATTCATTTATTCAGAACATAAAATTACAGCATTTTTTATGCTCATTGTTTGTTTTACTCACATTTTTGAGAGGGTAACTTTCAGTGAGACGACTTGATCTAATAGTGACACAAGATTGAACTGCTCTTGCATAGGTGAATGCATTTTACTTACCTGATGTAAAATAAGCACTGCAAATGCGTGCGTTGTCAATTTTCTTTGAGCTCCAGTTCTCACGTCTGATGGCAGCTATCCATTTTTTTCGTAACGCAAGGGACTGTTCCAAATGGAATCCGATAAAAACTCAAATTTCCACCAGGTTTTCTTCGATTCGTACAACCAACGGCACAGCACGAGTC
This sequence comes from Penaeus chinensis, assembly GCF_019202785.1. NCBI lineage: Eukaryota > Metazoa > Arthropoda > Malacostraca > Decapoda > Penaeidae > Penaeus > Penaeus chinensis. The sequence goes on from NC_061820.1 coordinate 5,235,219, forward strand.
GAGCATCTTTGTGGTCTGCCAGAGTGCATCTTGCCTGCCAGCAATTGCGCATGCACAAATTTCAGCGCTCAAAATGTAAACATGGAGTCCATCCATAGGAGACATAATCCTGAGTAAGAAAGTGTTATAATCTTCCCAATGTATACCTTTGAAATAAGTTGACAAGAAAACTACATCGAAATTAATGTCTTTTTTTTCTTGATCGGAATATTTTTTGTATTCGTTTGATGATTATTACGGAATATCGTGATTCTTACACAATAAACACACACACGCGCGCGCACGCACACGCACACGCACACGCACACGCACACGCACACGCACACGCACACGCACACGCACACGCACACGCACACGCACACACACACACACACACACACACACACACACACACACACACACACACACACACACACACACACACACACACACACACACATACACACATACACACATACACATACACATACACATACACATACACATACACATACACATACACGCACACACGCACACACGCACGCACACGCACACGCACACGCACACGCACACGCACACGCACACGCACACGCACCCGCACACACGCACACGCACACGCACACGCACACGCACACACGCACATACAGATACACGTACACAGAGACGCACTGGACTAATCCATCGCATTTGTATTCAGCGTCGCCCTGGAAACACTGAAGGATAATGCAAGGGAATGCAAAAATCAAACGCGCACAGAGGCAAGCCATTTGCAAGATATAAAAGCACAGAAACACAGTTTACATAGTGAGACGGCGAGGAATTATATGTTGATAATAGCATCAGAGAAGTTTACACAAGAATTAAGCCGAAGTAAAAAAGTGACCTTGGTGAATATAGGCTGTGTTTCGGTGTATTTGTGTCGCCTTACATACACGCGCATACAGGCAGGAGATACACACAGTTTGCATAGCGGACCAAAGAGAGCAGCGTGTTCCAACAAAAGAGCCGATTGTTCGTTTTTTTTTTTTGTTTTTTTTTGGGTGGGGGGGTAGGAGGAGGGGAAGTGTTCTCATGGGGAGCATCAGGTTCCGCCCTCTCTGAAAGGAATTGAAAATTAGATTTAAATCCCGCTCTCACTGGTACGCTTGCTAACACTGTCGTTGTCAACACGCCCGGCTGCTCGTTTTCTTTTCTCTTATTTTTATTCCCCCTTTTCTCCTCTTTCTAAATTTTCTCATTCCTTTTTTTTTTTTCTCTTTTCTTTTTTTCTTTTTTTTGCTGACGATGTTCCCCCGGCTGTCGCGGCCTGTTTGTCGTTACGGGGGAATATTGCAGTCTTCGGGGGAAGTTTCGGGAAAGACAACATGAGTGAGGGGAAGGATTAGATTTACGGCGGAGAGGAGCTGGGAGGAAGACGATAAAGAGAAGAGAGAGAAGGGGGAGGGGATCGAAATGAGGGAGGGGGGGAGGGAGATTGAGGGAGATGAAAAGAGGAAGGAATGAGGTTGTAGTATGGTGTAAATTCTCTAATTGAGAGATCAAGATAAAAATGATAGTGGAGAGGATATTAAGAAGTAAGAAAACGCGTAAAAATGTAAAAAAAAAAAATAAAAAATAAAGAAAGAGATAAATAATCGAGGTGATCCCAAGGGAAATCGTATGCTGGAAGAGAAGACAGCTGACAGGTCAAGGAGAATGATTATCTTGAAGACACGATAAGAAAGAGGGAGTAAAGGATCGGCATGAAGATGGGTTTTAAGAGGAAGAAGCGAGAGAAAAATAGGGCTAAATAAGGACGCTGGAGGAGCGAGAATAAATAGGGGCTGGAGCCGGGGGGGGATGCTCAGGAAGGAAACCGGACGAAGTAGAGGGGAGAGAATAAAAAGAAAGAAGGGGAGGAAAGAGGAGAGAGAGTAAGGGGAGAGGAGTAAGGAGAGTAAGAGGAGAGGAGTAAGAAGAGTAAGTGAGAGGAATAAAAAGGACACTGGGCGAAGGATATCGTGAAGGCGATAGGCGATCATCGCGACATAAAAATGACGATGCTGATGGCGCAGAGGAGCGGGCATTAACGCCGGCAAAGGGGATGGGGGACAGCGGCCTCTGACGGATCGCGAAGGTATAAGCGCCGTCTCCTGGTACCTTTTTAAGGAGGAGGGAGAGAAGGGGAGAAGTTGGGGGGGATGGGGAGAAACAGCTGGGGTATTGGCCTATTTTTTTCTCTTTTTAAAGTTGGAGGGTGAGGATAAGGTGAGTAGGGAATGTGATTGGGGAAGGAGGAGGGGGGGGGGGGGGCTTTTAGGAAGGATAACGGGGAAGGGATACATGTTAAGGGCTGGCGAGGGAGGAGTTAAGAGGGGGATGAATGGGTGAGTGATGGGAAAGCGCTAGAATAGGGAAGCAAATGGGGGAGAGGGTTGAAGGGAGAGAACTTTACGAGGAAAAGACAGGAAGGGTAAGAGGTCGATGAGGGAGAGCTGTTAGGAAAGAAGAGATGGAAAATAGAGTAACACTGAAAGAATACAAGAAAAAAGAATTTAAAAAAGTGGAAAAAATAATGGGAAGATAAAAAGTAATCCGATTAAGGGAGTTAAAAATGAATGAAAGTAGAGGTAGAATGAGAGGAGTAAAGGAAGGACGTGATAAAGCTGAATTAATAGTAAATAGAAGAAAAGTTGATGGATGACTAAATCTGGTAAAAGGGAATAGGAATTAAGGAGAAACTAAGCTCTATTGAAAAGAAAAAAATGGAAAGAAGAGAAGAAAAAGCCCTAGAAAGGGGAATGTGAAACCAATCAAAAGAGAGAAGAGAAGAGAAGAGAGGAGAGGAGAAAAGGGAGAAAACGAGAAGAGAAGAGAAGTGAAAAAGGGGAGAGGAGATGAGAAAAGAGAACAAGAAATATGAAGACATGAATGAAGATTGATGAATAAAAACAAGGATGGGTAAGTGACGAAGTAGGGAAAGATTAAGCTTTAGAGCAAACTGACGAAGGCGTGGACGGCGTGCGGGGAAGGATAAGGGGGGGAGGGGAAGGGGAGGACGAAAGGACTGAAAGCCCGTGGAGTGATCTGCCCCGGAAAAGGTCAGAGGTCAAGCTTCGTGTGATGAATGGTCGGCCCTGAGGCACGCGAAATATGCTTGCAAATGTGCGGGGGAATGGGGGGGGGGGGGGGGCAGTACGTGTGCAGCATGCGTACGTGGAGTAGGAGGAAAGTAAGAGGGCGGGGGTAAGATGGTGAGAGTGAAGGGTGAAACAAGTGGGTGGTAGGATAGTGGAAAGTAAAAGGTGGTAGGGATAGGTAAGAATAATGAGGGTTAGAGTGATAGGTGAATGGAAAAGCTCAGGTATTACGTATAAGGAAGAGTAAATGTGTAAAGGATAGAGAGTGGATAGATAATTGGGGAGGAAAAAGGCGTATGGCAAGGGAGGGACGGAGGATATGACAGAGGCAAGGGAGAGGGATGGCAGGGGTCAGATGGGGAGGGTGTCGAGCGTGAAGACAAGTGTCGACGAGGCGGAACACGAGATGGAAACGTAACGTTCAAGGAAGAAGAAAAAGAGAAGTTCTCTCGGATGGCCGAGCAAGGATCTTGGAAGGAGGAAGAGGAAAAGGAAGAGAAAGAGAAAGTGAAAGTGAAAAGGAAAGGAAAAGGAAAAGGAAGACGAGGAGAGAAACATATAGATAGGGTAAGAGAACAGACAGACAGACAGCCAAGGAAAGAAAGAAACGAAAGGGAGAAACACAAAAAAGACAAAAGTATCGGGACATTAGAGCCGGTGCCATTCTTTCCGACTTTTTCTCTTTTTTTCTCTGCTGTTGGGATGGCTTTATAGCCTGAATTTATCTGTAAACGAGCATCCAAGTTCTTTCCTTCTCCCTCCCTCTTCCACTCTCTTCAACTTTTATTCCTCTATAGTTCTCGTACCTTTTATCCCTTTCTCTATCTCTACCTTCCTCCCTCCATCTTCTTCACCTAACCCCTCTTCTCTCCTCCCCCCCTCCCACCATCCATCCATCTATCTATCTATCTATCTATCTATCTATCTATCTATCTATCTATCTATCTATCTATCTATCTATCTATCTATCCACCTATCCATCCATCCATCCATCCATCCATCCATCCATCCATCCATCCATCCATCCATCCATCCATCCATCCATCCATCCATCCATCCATCCATCCATCCATCCATCCATCCATCCATCCATCCATCTCTCCCTCCCTCCCGACCTTCTTCACCAACTCCCTTCCCTGTCTTCCTCCCTCCCTCCCTCCCTCCATCTCTCCCTTCCTCCCTCCCTCCCTCCCGACCTTCTTCACCAACTCCCTTCCCTGTCTTCCTCCCTCCCTTCCCTGTCTTCCTCCCTCCCTCCCTCCCTCCCGCCCTCCCTCCCTCCCTCCCTCCCTCCCTCCCTCCCTCCCTCCCTCCCTCCCTCCCTCCCTCCCTCCCTCCCTCCCTCCCTCCCTCCCTCCCTCCCTCCCTCCCTCCCTCCCTCCCTTCCTTCTTCACCAACTCCCTTCCATGTCTTCCTTTCTTCCTTTCCCCTGCCTCTCCCGTTTTTTGTAGGTATCGAGGGCATTAAGCCACTTACAACCTTTCGAGTAAATTGCAGGATTGTTTAGAAATTGAAATTTAAGGAACCATTCCGCCGGCTTTTATTGCATTTGCAGAAATGTTTTAGTCGACGAGGGCTCGGCGGGACAGTACAAAGAATTTGCACGTGAGGTTTTTATTTCAATTCGCACGGAAGCATCAGCTTCTATTATCAGTGTGGATTTTATTCTGTATTCCGATAGGATTTTTTTCCGTATGATTTTTTTTTCGGGGAGAGGGAGGGGCCGGTAAAATTTTGTAGCTTTGATGTTTTTAAAGTTTTGAATATTCTTTTGAGTGCGATATTTTAATTACATATATCCTGTCATTTCCCCACCCCCACCCCCTTTTTAATTTCCTCCCTAATTAGGCATTATTTTGGTGGAAAATGTGTGAGAAATGTTAGTTGGAATGATATCATCAGTGCGTAATAGAACATATTGCCAGATTTATAATTTATTTAGCTATATTTGCATATGTATTTTATTTATTTATCTATTTATTTATTTATTTATTGCCTGTTTGTTTTTTTTCAATTCGTTTTAAAAAGTTGCAACTAATCGGCCGAGTCGAGAGCAACACTGCTCTGTCTTTATTCGTTATCTTCGACCATTTTCCTTTACTCTTTTGGATTTCGAAAAATTGTGGAAGGAAGTCGGAACTGAAGGATACGAAGGAGTGGCTGAGAGCGATTCCTATTGGTTCTGCTGCTCGGTCAGATGTTCGGTTTTACTCCTCCCGGTTGGTTCATTAACCGAACGCGGTGTGTTCGCTGCGGAAAAGGGAGGAGGGAGGGAGGCGGAGGGAGGGAGGGAGGCGGAGGGAGGAAGGAGGAGGGAGTAGGAGGAAGGAGGAGGGAGTAGGAGGAAGGAGAAGGGAGTAGGAGGAAGGAGGAGGAAGGAGGAGGGAGTAGGAGGAAGGAGGAGGGAGTAGGAGGAAGGAGGAGGGAGTAGGAGGAAGGAGGAGGGAGTAGGAGGAAGGAGGAGGGAGTAGGAGGAAGGAGGAGGAGGGAGTAGGAGGAAGGAGGAGGGAGTAGGAGGAAGGAGGAGGGAGTAGAGGAAGGAGGAGGAAGGAGGAGGGAGTAGGAGGAAGGAGGAGGAAGGAGGAGGGAGTAGGAGGAAGGAGGAGGGAGTAGGAGGAAGGAGGAGGGAGTAGGAGGAAGGAGGAGGGAGTAGGAGGAAGGAGGAGGGAGTAGGAGGAAGGAGGAGGGAGTAGG
>NC_061820.1:5246011-5251011 GCF_019202785.1 Penaeus chinensis
CAAGAGCGGCCCTGTCAAGCTCCGGCTGACACCCAACTTTAAGGTGGAACTCGATGTGGTCAGGGAAGGTCCGTCACGCACTGGAATCAGGCGGCTTTCGGGTCAGGTCGGATCAGGTTGGGTCGGGTCGGGTCGGGTCGTTTTTGTTCCTTAACGACTGAAGGAGCTATGTCGATTGGCCTTTGTAGTCGTAGATTTTTTTGAGGATGAATTGTTATACAAGAAAATAGGATTCTTGCAGCGTGTACCGGATTAAAAGAAGCACAAAGAACGGGCGAATAAAAAATATTATTTTTTCTCTTCTTTTCCTCTTTGATATTTGAAATTATATTGAAAGTCGTGTAGATGAATGTTAAATTGAGAGAGAGAGAGAGAGAGAGAGAGAGAGAGAGAGAGAGAGAGAGAGAGAGAGAGAGAGAGAGAGAGAGAGAGAGAGAGAGAGAGAGAGAGAGACGGGGGGGGGGGGGGGGGATAGAGAATAAATAAAAACACGAAAAGCTTCAACCAGATCGTGATGAATAAGGGAGGAAGGGCAGAGCGCGGGACAAGATAGGATAGAGACTCGGGGCTGGAGCAGAGAGATTGGATTAGGATATTTGTGACGGGTCATATGGTGTGAGAGAGACTTTTAGGAGAAACTTCGATTTTTTCCTTTTTGGGAGGGGGGTTGAGGACGAGGAGGAGGAGTAGGAGAGGGACGGGAAGGAGGAGGAGGAGGAGGAGGAGGATAGGGGGAGGGGTTGGGGACGAGGAGGAGGAAGAGAGGGTGGGGTGTAGGAGGGGGAGGGATTGAACCTGGAGTGGGGGAAGGGGGGGGGGGATTCAGAGATGTCGGAGCCCTAGTCTAAAGATGTCAAGTCACCTCGCTTATCGAATTACGCGGGATGCGGACGGGAGGAGTAATTAACGAGGGTAATTGCATCGCGTTGAGGGTCACAGGGAAGGGAAGGGCTTCCTCATTTCCAACTTTAGCATGCATGTTGTATACATCCATCCGCATATTAGTACATTAGCCTATATATTATTTTAGAGTTTATGAATATTTATATATCTGTGTGAGAGTCAATGTGTTTGTTGATTCATCCTAAATATGTTAATATGCTAATTTATCCATGGGTCTAATGTATATTTTATATGTGTATACACACACACACACACACACACACACACACACACACACACACACACACACACACACACACACACACACACACACATATATATATATATATATATATATATATATATATATATATATATACATATATATATGTATATATATGTATATATATATGTATATATATAAATACATACATACACATGTATATAAATAAAGATATGTAGATATAGATATATGTACATATATATATATGTATATATATGTATATACATACATATATATGTATATACATACATATATATATGTATATACATATATATATATATATATATATATATATGTATATATATTATATATATTTTATATATATATATGTTTATGTATATATATATATATATGTATGAATATACATATATATATATATATATATATATATATATATATATATATATATTATTATATATATAATATATATAATATATATAATATATATATATATATATATATATATATATATATATATATATATATATATATATATATATATATATATATATATATAATGTGTATATATATATGTATATAGGTAGATAGATAAGTCATTAGGTATATATAGTATAATACATGAGTGCACTTTCGGAGTTTATGCAAAAGCCGTTCTCTTCCTAAATCGTGGAGGATCGGAACCTCCCATCCGATCCCTTTTGGGGCGCATATCAGTTCCTAATGACCTTCTATTGACCCACGGAAGCGACATACGTATGGGGGTCGCGGAGGGACATTACTGGAGTGGGAAGAGAAGGGAGCGGCGAAGATTAGGGAGGAGGAGGGGGAAAGGGGCGGTGTAGATGAGGAGGAAGGGAGAGGAGGAGGGAAGCGGCGAAGAAGAGGAAGGGAGAAGGTGGAAGGGGATGGTGAAGAGGAGGAGGAAGGGGGAGGAGGTGGAGAGGGGAAGGAGGAGGAGAGGGGAAGGAGGAGGAGAGGGGAAGGAGGAGGAGGAGGAAGGAGGAGGAGGAGGAGGAGGAAGGGGGAAGCAGGAGAAGGAGGAGAGGGGGGCGGCGAAGAAGAGAGAGGAAAGTAAAGATTGACATTGAAAAGGAGAAAGAAGAAGAGGGGTAACGAAGAATAGAGAGGAGACGGGAGGCGTCGGAAACGAGAGGAGAAAGGGGAAGAAGAGCGGCGAAGAGGAGAAAGGAGGGGGAAGGAGGCGCTGAAGAGGAGGAAGGAGGGGGAGGGAGGCGCAGAAGAGGAGAAGGGAGGGGGAGGAAGGCGCTGAAGAGTGGAAGGAGGGGGATGGAGGCGCAGAAGAGGAGAAAAGAGGGGGAGGGAGGCGCTGAAGAGAAAAAGGAGGGGGAGGGAGGCGGCGAAGAGGAGGTGGGAATGTTTCGGCGAGTTAAGTGAACCATCATGACTCACGACTCTCCTCCGGCATTTTAATGGTGGCCTCCCAGTTTTCGGCCTCCGCTGGCCGCCCGAGCCGACCTTCCTTTTATTCTTTCTCCGCTCGCTGATCCTTCGTCATATTTTCGTCCTCTTTTTCTCTACATACTTGTCGTCTTTCTTTATTTAAGTCTCCCCTTCTCTTTCCTCATCTTCGTCGTCTTTTGCTCTCTATGATACTTCCTTGCGATGTGACTTTTTGAGTTGTTCTCTGAATTTCCCTCTTTACTCTTTCCTTCTTGATTCCGATACTGCTCTTGTTCTCTCCCATCCTTGCTCCCTTTTATACCAACTGTTCCCTTATTCTCTGCCTTGTTCGTAATCGTCGGCATTTCCTCCGCTCCCTTTTTCTCGGACGTTGTCCTAATTAGAGTTACACTTTTCCATTTTTTGTTCCCTCTTCATTCTTGTTCTTTTGCCATTATTCAAATCTCTTGCCTTCTGATTTGTTTTGGGTGATAAAGGCGATGCCTAAAATTCGAAAATAAATGAATTTCATAACTTTTTATTTCACGAGTAATCCCGCAATATATATGTATTTATTCATTCATATATATATATATTTTTTTATTGGTTTATTTATCTATTTATTTACACACACACACACACACACACACACACACACACACACACACACACACACACACACACACACACACACACACACACACACACACACTTACATACATACATACATACATACATACATACATACATACATACATACATACATACATACATACATACATACATACGTACATACATACATACATACATACATGCATACATACATACATACATACATACATACATACATACATACATACATACATACATACATACATACATACATACATACATACATACATACATACATAAATTCATTCATTAATTCATACATACATACATACATTCATACATACATGCATACATGCATGCGTACATACGTACATACATACGTACATGCATACATATATACGTATGTTTGTGTATATATGTATGTATGTAAGTTTGTACCCATGCTACACAGCCTGTATAAAACGTGTCAGATGACTGAAAGAACACTGTCGCACTCTAGGGGAATGCGGGGTATTCAGTGTGCTGTATGATGGAGATCGCTACATATCCTCTCACTATAGCCGCAGAGAACACGATGGGAAGGGGAGGGAGAAGAAAATAGGGAAGAGGGGGAGGAAAAAAAGGAGGGAAAGAGAGGTAGACGGGAAAAAGGAGGGAAAGAGAGGTAGATGGGAAAAAGGAGGGAAAGAGAGGTAGATGGAAAAAAAAGGACGAGAGCTGAAAGTGAGAGTCAGTCAGTCAGTCAGTCAGTCAGTCAGTCAGTCAGTCAGTCAGTCAGTCAGTCAGTCAGTCAGTCAGTCAGTCAGTCAGTCAGCGAATGAATGAGTCAGTGAGGGAATGGATGTGAGTGAGTGAATCAGTGAGTCAGTGAATTAATGATTGAGTCAGTGAGTCAGTGAATTAATGATTGAGTCAGTGAATTAATGATTGAGTCAGTGAGTCAGTGAATTAATGATTGAGTCAGTGAATTAATGATTGAGTCAGTGAGTCAGTGAATTAATGATTGAGTCAGTGAGTCAGTAAGCGAATGAACGAGAGCGAGAGAGAGAGAGAGAAAGAGAGAGATAGAGAGAGAGAGAGAGAGCGAGAGAGCGAGAGAGCGAGAGAGCGAGAGAGCGAGAGGTCGAGAGAGCGAGAGGTCGAGAGAGCGAGAGAGCGAGAGAGCGAGAGGTCGAGAGGGCGAGAGAGCGAGAGGGCGAGAGAGCGAGAGAGCGAGAGGTCGAGAGGTCGAGAGAGCAAGAGGTCGAGAGGTCGAGAGAGCGAGAGGTCGAGAGGTCGAGAGGGCGAGAGGGCGAGAGGGCGAGAGAGCGAGAGAGCGAGAGCGAGAGCGAGAGCGAGAGCGAGCGAGCGAGCGAGCAAGTGAACAGTTGATGGAGAGCCTGATTGATGGAGAGATATCCGTTTGATCGCGAGGGAGCGCATGTTGCCCGAGGGTGTCCTGGCGTGAGTGATGGCGCGTCACCCGATCCGGCGCGGCGTTCGGCATTCTTTCCCTCTGGCCAGGTGGACGTGCTGTTGCTCCCGTGGCACCGCCCTCCTCCTCTGCTCTGCGGGCTGGGGTGAGCGAAGGGGGGATCTCTTTGATTAGGGGGTATTCGGATCTTGGATTGGAAATGTGCTTTATTGTTGCGGTTTAGGATTCCTCCCTTTCCGTGTCGATCTCGGGTTGGTTTTGGAGAGTTTAGGGATGTTTGAATGAAAATAAAATAAATGTATGGCGGAACGTATATCGTATTTTTGCTGTTGTTCGTTTCATTTTGGAATGCATCGCGAGGGAAAAGTTTCTCGCATAGGATACTGCAGGCGGACAGGATCGTGCGGGTCGTACCGATGACCTACCGACCGACCGGCCAGCTGATGA
>NC_061820.1:5256011-5261011 GCF_019202785.1 Penaeus chinensis
CTGAGTGGCAGAGAGCGCGGGTCACGCACACTCCAGCAGCTTCAGTCACCTGGCATCCGCCGAGCCGAGAGGGTGTGTTGCGCCGGTTTCTCGATCCATTGCTCCCCCCACAACCCTGAGTGTTGTATCCCGGGTTGTTGGTAGTGTGTGAGGTAATCCTTTATCTGTGTTTGTGCCAGCGCCGGTGTTTTGGGAGTGAAGTTTTATTCTCATATGTTGTACTGGTCCGTCGTGACCAGAGCGAGCGCAGTGTGATAACCGGATGGAGAAATGGAGTGACCTGTTATTATTTGTGTGAAATAGGAATGAAATATAGTTATAAAAAAACAAGTCGTCTGCCACAAGGTGAACGTCAGAGTGCTTGTGTTTTTTTTTTCCGAGAGAAATCAACGATGAACAGCTTCTGTGTTTGTGTTTATGTGTGCTCTTGTGATACCGGTGCGTGTGATTCCATCTGTAGGAGGCACATCCTGGTTATTGCGAACTGTGTAGCAGGCACCAATGTTGTCATCAGGTGACATAGCCTCTCTAGCAAAGTTGGAATCGCAGCCTGCTGATGCTTAAAGGGAGATTGCGATATTGGCTTGATCAATATTATGATTTTTTTCAGTGTTTTCTTAGTTGCGTATATATATATCTTCTTTCTGTTATGTATTTTTTATCCTGAATATGAAAGATTAAACGAGTTTAGAATTGTGTGTGTTAAGTGTGAAGGTCACAGTAGAACCAAGTGACGCCAGGATTATTTTTCTTCTCCATATTGATAAAAAAATAATGTCAGTGCTTCGCGTCTTTTTGTAACGAAGGAGGACTTTACATACGGCTAAAGTACAGTAAGTGCTGGATTTATGTGCCAGGCGAGTCTCATTTTGTGTGCTAAAAGGAAACGCTTTATATCCTTATGCGTTTCCATCAACCTTTGCTTTATTGTATTCTGGTGTTCCCTGTTCAAGGCTTATGTTGCTTTAGGTAATATTTGTTGTCATGGGAGATGCCTTTTGTTATCAAATGCAAAATAAATAGACAAGTAATATAAAGCAATACATCAAAACATCCAGATGGCGTATGTAATGCTTTCGCTGTTCATCCGCTTATCCGAATCTCCAGAAGAGTTTATCCGATACGAACGTCGTCGTCGTCGTTGACGTTGTCGTTGTCTGCGTTGCATATCGAGAGGACGACGAAAACACGACGACCTGTTTTGCGACCCCGAGCCCCGTGTATTAAAGGACGACAGAGTGATTGGAGGTTTATAGCGTCTGTTAATCAGAAGTCGTATCAGTTGCTTGCGTATCCCCCGAGGGCATCATTATTGTGGCGGATCTGTAATCAGAGGGAACGGGCTTGCAGCGGCGGGGATTCAGGAAGCCTCCAAAGGGACGAGATGATTCAGTGGCGATGGGCAAATGGGGGCTTTTCGGTTCGGAGTTTGGATTAGGGGTTGGAGGCCAAATGACAGCCTGACTGGGTGTTGGACGTGGCATGATGGAAGTGCCAAAAGCAGCTAGTATTAGGACGGATCTTTCTTTCTGTCTGTCTGTCTCTCTCTCTCTCTCTCTCTCTCTCTCTCTCTCTCTCTCTCTCTCTCTCTCTCTCTCTCTCTCTCTCTCTCTCTCTCTCTCTCTCTCTCTCTCTCTCTCTCTCCCTTTCCCTCTCCCTCTCCCTCTCTCTTTCTTTTTCCTCCCTCCCTCCCTCTCTCACTCCCTCCCTCCCTCCCTACCTACCTCCCTATGTGTTCCCGTCTCCCTCCCCTCCCCTCCCCTCCTCCGCATCTCATCTCAACTCGTATCGTCCGTCCTTATCTTTTCTCATCTCATCTCTTCTCTCCCTTGTCCTTACTCCTCTACCCCTCCCTCTCTCTCCCCCTCTCCCTCTCCCTCCTTTCCTCCCTCTCCCTCTACCTCATTCTCTCCCTCCTTTCCTCCCTCTCCCTCTCCCTCTACCTCATTCTCTCCCTCCTTCCCCCTCTCGATTCCACCTCCCCCCCCAACAGTGTGTGTTTGTACATGTGCATGTGTCAGTGTCTGTGTGATAGAGAGAGGGGGGCATGTGTGTGCGTTAGTGCGTGCGAGCGTATGAGAGAGAGAGAGAGAGAGAGAGAGAGAGAGAGAGAGGAGAGAGAGAGAGAGAGAGAGAGAGAGAGAGAGAGAGAGAGGGGGGGGGGGGATTTGAATAGATAAATGTAAAATAAAATCTCATTTTCTTGGATTTAAAGGGGATGATGCCCCATTCCTTGGGCCGCGAAGACCGAAGCTCCCAAAGACAAACATGCGAGTCCCCGAGAAAACAAAACGGGAGATCAAGCTCTGCAGTTATGACAGAATATTTCCACAACAGCAAACACGTAAAGAATTTAAATGATGTAGGCTGTCGAGGCGGGACGGCACAAGGCGCGGTTTTAGCACGGGGGGGCAGGGAGGTGGAACCTGTTATCCTCATACGGGGGGGGGGGGGGGGGAAGCCGAACATTTCTTCACTGGATTTTACAGCCTGACTCTGATCGCTATTTACTGCGGGCTTAACCTCGTTTGTTTTTCCTGTGCTCTTATCTTCGTTATCCGCCTGTTATTGGATACACACACAAGATCAGAATATATATATATATATATATATATATATATATATATATTTATCTATTTATATATTAGTATATTAGTTTGTTCACGCACATACCTTCATATGTTATATATAGAAAACGAAGCTTCTTCATATGTCTGTATTTTTTTTTTTCTTCTTATTCTTCATTATTTATTGGTCTTCCTCCCCCTCCCCCTTGATACTGTTGTTGAATATTAGACCACCACCACTGTTATTACTGTTGCTGCTAGGACGACAAAAACAATAACAAGAACAAGCGATCATAATGATAATGATAATGACAAGTTTTAATAATAATAATGATAATGATGATCATAATGATGATAATATTGATGACAACAATGGTGATAATAATGATAACGTTATGATGATAATAATGATGATAATGATAGTGATGATAATATTAATAATTAATAAAAATAATGATAATGATAATGATGATGATATTTGAAGTAATGAGGATGATGTTAATGGTGATACTGATGATGGTGATCAATATAATCATCACTATGATAACAGCGGTTGTTTTTTCTTTTGTTATTATTATCATTATTACTACATCATTCATTAATTCAGTCAGCATTACCTCCATGAACACCATTCCCCTCCGTTCCATCTTGTTTCTTCATTTTTTTTATATTCGTTTCTGTTGCCCGGAGATGAGAGCCGAGAGTCGGCCCTACGGCCAGACGGAGACCTGTCTAGCCGCGTTGTCTGAAAAATAGGATTACCATTCAGGCCGCTTCGATTATTGGTATGCTCACCTCAGTGCGCTACCATCACAATAACCACCATACATCATAAGGTCTCAAAAAGGAAATCTATCGGTTGCCATGGTTGCAATGCTGAATTGTGATGTGTTGTATTTATGAGAGCGGTAGTCGGTTACTATGGCAACGCTTCCTTCGCCACCTCGATCTCACGCACAAGGTGTTGGATTGTGTTGTGTTGGTTGTGAGTTGCAATAATACGGCTTTGAATGGAGTTCTGTCTTGTTTTTTTCCTTGTTGTTATTTTGAGCAGAGTTCTTTTTTGTTACTACTTTAAGTTGCTTTGAATTGTCAATTGTATTCGGTGATGATGTTGAAAGTGAAATTAATATTGATGTAGAGGGAGATTATAATATATCCAAGATATAAATTGGATTTGCATGATAGCAGTCATTTCAGTAATGTGATGGGATTTTTGAAAACGTTTGAAATAATGAGTTGATATTTTTGTTAGCTACATGATAATGCTGGTTGAAATATACGAATAAAATGAAATGCTATTTTTGATAATGCTATTTTTGTCACTTATTTATAATTTGGGCAACGATTGTGAGGATAGTAATAAGATCCATCATAAAAAGAATTATTATAACGTCACCTAGCCAGTAAAAGAATAGTGATAAATTCGATATGTACAGTGATCAAAGGAGCAACGTATATCATCAACCATAATGATATTACAAATGTTTATAATGATCATATTTTTTTCTACCTACTGCAAAGCTGTTACTGTTGCATATATATTTAACTACAATGTTGACAGTAATGGCCATGGTAACGCATTTAAGAGGATGACAACAATAATGACGATAATGATGGCAGCCATGACAGTAACCACTTGAAACGAGCCTGTTAACGACGTACCATAACCATAATCAGTCTGATCACGAAATCGCAGGGAACGTTTCTACAGCTGCGTCGAAAAACATTTGGGAAATGGGCTAACAAATGAGTCCCCCCCTTTCCCCCCTCCCACCCGATTGCCCGAATTCAGAATAAAGGAGAGGGTGGGAGGAGAGACGAGGAAAGGAGAGACAGGTGAGACAAGCGAGATCGAATGCACAGGTGAGCCATTAGGGGGAAAGGAAGATTGAGGCTGAAACCCGATTTTTCTCCCTTGGTCCATTGTGGCATGGGATGGGGAGGGGAGAGGAAGGGGAGGCAAATAAAGGAAATGAAAAGGAAGGGAAGGAAAGGAAAGGGGGGGAGGGAGAGGAAAGTAGAGCAAAGGAGAGGAGAGGAGGGCAGGGCAGGGCAGGGCAGGGCAGGGCAGGGCAGGGCAGGGCAGGGCAGGGCAGGGCAGGGCAGGGCAGGGCAGAAGAAGGAAGAGTAGGGGAAGAGGGGAGCAGAAGAAAAGAGAGGAGGAGAAGAGAAGAGGAGAGGAGAGAGGGTTGTGAGATTCCTCGCCGTTGAAATGGGTGTTTTTTTTTATCTTTTATTGCCTGCTAGAGGTTATCTTGGTGGGGTTTAAAGACATTCAAACTTTATTTAGTTCTGTATGTGTGTGTGTGTGTGTGTGTGTGTGTGTGTGTGTGTGTGTGTGTGTGTGTGTGTTTTATATCTATATGCTTATATGTATGTATGTGAATTTGTGTGCATGCATGCCTGCTGATCTACCTTCCTGACCTTTTC
>NC_061820.1:5266011-5273511 GCF_019202785.1 Penaeus chinensis
CCAGGTTATTGTCGAGACCTTCAGCGTCACTGGGGTTGGGATGGGGGTGGGGGGGATGACGTTGATAGGAGAGTGAGTGGGCCGTGAGAGAGACTGCTCGAGTGAGGGGCAGTGTTCCTCGTCTCGCTCTGGCACTGTCTGGCACTGTGAGGTACTGTATTCGTGGTTTTGGTTCGCTCTTATCTCCGACCTTTGGTTTAAGGGATGAAGGGAGGATAAGGATTGTGGATTTTGCGATAGGGTTGGATAATTGGGACTTGGTAAAGGCATGATATTCTGCTCCTCCTTTTATGTCGTAATGATAGAAGGCTTTGTAATCAACGTAGTATGCTTAGATAGGTGTACTTTAGGATTTTCCCTTTGTGCTACTTAGTCAATTAAACGAAGGGTAAATTTGGTCACTCCGTTTGTTTAACGCACACGAGGAGGAAATTGCTTGCTCTACGTGTACAAAACGCCAACGGGAACGAGGTATTCATCATGGGACGATCTCGAACGTGCATTGGTGCAGCTGATATAGGATTATGTTGTACAATGGATTTGGTGCTACGTCCATTATCGGGGTGCACTAAAACAAAGTTCGATTCTCTATCCTCTCTCTCTCTCTCTCTCTCTCTCTCTCTCTCTCTCTCTCTCTCTCTCTCTCTCTCTCTCTCTCTCTCTCTCTCTCTCTCTCTCTCTCTCTCTTTCTCTCTCTCTCTTTCTCTCTTTCTCTCTTTCTCTCTTCTCTCTCTTTCTCTCTCTCTCTCTTTCTCTCTTTCTCTCTTTCTCTCTTTCTCTCTTTTTCTTTCTCTTTCTCTTTTTCTTTCTCTTTCTCTTTCTCTTTATCTTTCTCTTTCTCTGTATCTGTCTCTTTCTCTCTCTCTCTCTCTCTCTCTCTCTCTCTCTCTCTCTCTCTCTCTCTCTCTCTCTCTCTCTCTCTCTCTCTCTCTCTCTCTCTCTCTCTCTCTTTCTCTCTCTCTCTTTCTCTCTCTCTCTCTCTCTCTCTCTCTCTCTCTCTCTCTCTCTCTCTCTCTCTCTCTCTCTCTCTCTCTCTCTCTCTCTCTCTCTCTCTAGCTTCCCTCGTTCTCGCTCTTCTTTCCCCTCTCCCCCCCCCCTCCCCTCTCTTTTACTCTTTTTGCATGTATGTA
Organism: Penaeus chinensis; assembly: GCF_019202785.1. Taxonomy (NCBI): domain Eukaryota; kingdom Metazoa; phylum Arthropoda; class Malacostraca; order Decapoda; family Penaeidae; genus Penaeus; species Penaeus chinensis. The sequence goes on from NC_061820.1 coordinate 5,267,142, forward strand.
TATGTGCGCACATATAAAGCAGCGCATGACTCATCTTCCACGCAGACTCATTGCCAGATAAATCAGGCGGACGAAGCCGTAATGAAAGCGGGCGAGAAAACGTTTTAGCGGCCTCTCCTCCGCGACGGTGGCCTTTGTCTTCGTGATCGCTGAACTCTCGTAATCTCCGTCGGTCGTTCGCCCCCGAGAGGAATTGGAAATAAAGTTGTTCGTTAAGGCTCCCAAGGACGCGGCGGGTCTTTATCCTGATCACTTTTGGGAGACGCTGGTGTCTCTCCGCTTCCAGGCTGGGATGTTTTTCTTGCCTTGGAGCGGCGTCGGGAGGAAGATGCGGTTGTGAGAGTTTTTCTTAATTTTCTTTTATCTTTTTGTGTTATTCGCTTATTTATTTATTTGTTTAGAATGTAGTGTATGTTGTAATTATGCATAACGGTTTTTGCACATTTCATTCAAAGTTTGTTAGCATTATTTATTCTAAAAGGATTAAGATGAAAAAAGAAAAACATTTCCATATAATTACGCCGAGGAGGGAGCACTTCAAAGGTAAGCCCACGGACACTAAGGCAGGGAATAGTTGGCCTGCTCTTGACAGGAAATGAAAATCTCAAGTTGTTGGATAAAGTTGGTTGGCGCGTCTCGGGGTCGCTGCGGAACGAGAAAGTTAATGCCAAGCTGCTCGGGCCGGGAGGAAAAGGTTAATTATTTGCGTGGTCAACCTCTCTTTGTCTGCCACTCCGACTGGATATCGGGGCTTGATGGCCGCTGATCGCCTCTCGGGACAGAGGTAATGGCGGGGGGAAGAGCCTTGGGGACTGGGGGGGGGGCCGTCAGGCGGATACCAGCGTCTTCCTCATTAGCATATGCACGGTCGCACGCACGCACGCACACACGCACACATACACACGCACGCACACACACGCACACACGCACACACGCACTTCATCTTCATCTTCACCTTCATCGCCCCCCTCCTTCTACCTCCATCCGGCCTGATGTTGTTAGAGGGTTATCATTTTAACCTGATTCAATTTCATGCTGTTTTCTTTGGGCTATGGCAGCCTTTTGCAGCCTTTTGAAACTCTTCTTGCCTCTCTGTTTTTATTTTATGGCTGTAAAAATTTATACGGCGCTTTTGTTCACCTGCTAAAATTTGGATATTGGCTTCGGGGCCCTTGTTCCACTCCAGACCGTAGGCATTGTTTCTATGCTTTCTTTTCTTTTCTTGTCCGGCATTCTTCTTCTTCTAAAACGTTTTGTTTAGTTAAAATTATATTTCTTAATCAAATGAAGATCACGATCGAGTTATAAATGAACTCATAATAAAGCAACATACATTGTCTTAAATGTATCTAATTGGCTTGATGTTAAACGAGGCTCTCGGAGTTCAAAACAGTTCTGCTCGGCCGCCTTCTCTGGTGCCTGCTTGTGCTTCGGCCGAGAGAATCATTCCAGAGGGACTTACGCGACCCCGAGGAGCATCGACACAGGGTTTCGGGACAATTCATGTTCCTGCGGCGTCTGTTTGTTTCATCTATGCGCCTTCGTGTGTCGTCAGGCCCTTTGTTGCCATGTTGCATCCGTTGCCATGTTGCATATGTTGCCAAAGGCTCGCCTGCTCGCGTGTCGTGCTTGTGAGGTGAGAAATACAGGCACAGAGATTGCAATTTGGGAGAGGGATATAGAGGGATGCACAGGCGATCATTTTTTTCTAGTGAGAGAGGGATGGATAGATGTATGGAAAGATAGATAGAAAGTATGTTTGTGTGTTTGAGGAAGAGAGCGAGAGAGAGAGAGAGAGAGAGAGAGAGAGAGAGAGAGAGAGAGAGAGAGAGAGAGAGAGAGAGAGAGAGAGAGAGAGAGAGAGAGAGAGAGAGAGAGAGAGAGAGAAAGATATAGATAGATAGATACCGAGAGAAACAGATAGAAATATACAGGGAGGGGGAGAAAGACAAAGAGAAAAAGAAAGAGAGAATCGGAAAAAGAAACTGATAGCATGTTTTCACACAGTGTGTTAGACGAAAGGGTTTGCCTTGGACTGGGCGAGCGATTGAGCAGTGTTCGGTTATAGATGAATGAGAGAGAGTGAGAGCGACCGAGTTGTAAGGGAGAAGAGAAGAAAGAGAAAGCCAGATAAATTGAGGATTGGGTCAGAGGGAAAAGATGCCGTGTAAAGGAGAAATAGGAATAGGCGAGGGAAAATTGAGTCACCGAGACGCGCTGAAGACAGACTGTGGGTTTGAGAGTACAGTAAAGTATGTTTTGCGTCGCGTGCAGGAGTTGAGCTATGGAGTATAATTCGAGAGGGGAGAGGTGAGAGCGCGGGCGTGCGAGATGGGCGTAATGGGACGTTAAGGTGGTTATGCAAGCGAGCGATGAGGGGTTTCTGAATTACCTTCTGCCGGAACCTAATTTTCTTTCCCATTTCTCCTCCGCAGCTGATTTTCCCATCCTATTTTCTAACGCACATGGGTTCTGTGATAAAGTGGATGTGCAGTTGTACATTGATGTCTCTCTCCCTCTCTCTCCCTCTCTCTCCTCTCTCTCTCTCTCTCTCTCTCTCTCTCTCTCTCTCTCTCTCTCTCTCTCTCTCTCTCTCTCTCTCTCTCTCTCTCTCTCTCTCCTCCCTCCCTCCCTCCCTTCCCTCCCTTCCCTCCCTTCCCTCCCTCTCTCCCTCCCTCCCTCCCTCCCTCCCTCCCTCCCTCCCTCCCTCCCTCCCTCCCTCCCTCCCTCCCTCCCTCCCTCCCTCTTTTTCTCTTTTTTTCCTTTTCCCTCTTTATCTCCCTCTTCCTCTTTCCCTCCCTATCCCTCATCCCTCCCTCCGTCCAATTCCTCCTCTGTCCTCTCCTAAACTCCAACCATTCTTACCATCCTCTCCCTCATATCCCTCCCTCATATTTTACATCAACCTCTCTCATTCCTCCCTTTCTCCTCCCTGCCCTTTCCATGTCCTTATCTCCCTCCCTTCGCCTCCTCTCCCTTTCTTCCCACTCCCCTCCCCCCGTCCTCCATCCCTTCCGTCTTCCTTCACGTGTGTACACTCTAACGCATGTGCAGTCATACATATATGCATCAAAGCTGATGAAAGCCCCGCACTAAGAGCCAGGATTGCCGCTTTGTGTCTCCCGAAGCCTCTTGTAGTTTAAAGAAACGTCTTGCTGAATTAGGGCTGGAAGAGACGATCTTCCACATCTTTTCGTGATCTTCCCGAAAATAGTAATTATTAGAATAATGATAATAATAGAAAGAAAGGGGGAAAAAGAAATATTACGCGTTATAATCATTGGCTCGTCTGCGACAGGGGTGGATTGGCGGTGCGTCCCGTTTGTTTGTGTTTTATGCAAATCCCAGCGGCGGCGCTGACAGTGGTGATGGAGAGGCCTGATATAAGGCAGGTAAGGACTTGGCGGGACGAGAGGGTGACGTTGTTGCGAGGGAACTAATCTTGCTTTGGGAGCGCAGTGATGTGCTCTACTTTTCTGTATTTATTTTGTCTTGGTGATGGGTTACTGTTCTTCGTGGTATGTATTATCTGGTATTCTTATCCTCTAGTCCCATGGCTACGTAATATTGGATGAGGTTTCAGGATGATTGTTCATGGTACACACACACACACACACACACACACACACACACACACACACACACACACACACACACACACACACACACACACACACACACACACACACACACACTTATATGTATGTGTGTATGTATATATGTATGCATATATATATATGTATGTATGTATATGTATATATTATATATACATACACATGTACATATTTATATACATATATGTATATATACACATACATATATGTATATGTATATATGTATATGTATATATATTTGTATATCTATGTGTGTGTATGTGTGTTTGTGTTTGTGCGTGTTTATGTTGCGAGTTTATGTTGTGTATTTGTGTTAATTTAGTGGGCTGTGGTGCGTGTATCATGTGTTATTAGTTAATTGGGGAGGCTGAGGGTTATTGGCAGTGTCTCAGTATTCCCGAAGTCGCCATATTGATCCTAAACTGGTAATGAAACTGGAGCCTGGTCGCGTGTGTTTGTATGTCGAGTCAATATTGGTCACAACCTTCCCTCTCTCCCCTCCCGTCCCTCCCTTCCCTCCCTCCCTCCCTCCCTCCCTCCCTCCCTCCCTCCCTCCCTCCCTCCCTTCCCTCCCTCCCTTCCCTCCCTCCCTTCCCTCCCTTCCCTCTCTTCCATCCCTCCATCCCTATGTAGGTTTTGTTATCTAGGAGGTCATTATCTCTTCCTTCCTTCTGCCGGTGAGTCGTCCCTCGTGGCGTTGTTTCCCTTCCTCTCCCTCTCCCTCTCACTGTTCCTCTCTATCTCCTCCTCACCCTCTTTCTATCCCTGTCAGTGTCCATCTCCTTTGTCACTGTTTTTATTATCATTATTAATATTGCTATTGTTCATCATAACCATCATCATCATCATCATCATCATCATCATCATCATCATCATCATCATCATCATCATCATCATCATCATCATCATCATCATCATCATCATCATCATCATCATCATCATCATCATTATTGCTATTAATTTCTTTGGTGTGTAAAGAAACCCCGCCAGAGCAGGCTTCTGCAGTGTAAAAGAGCGGGAGGCCTAATCCCGTAATGCCCGGCGCAGGGAAGGAGCGTCACAAAAGAAGTGGAATTTATTCGTCAGCCACCGTGTTTGGCTCTTGTTTTTGTTCGGGTGGAATGCGTGTCTTTGTTCATTATAGGCTATTCCGTTTTTTTTTGTGTGAGTCGATTGGGTTTGAATAAAGTTTGTTATGCTGAGTGAACGATAATCGGATAATGATTTTTTGTGGCGTGATTTTTTTTTTTTTTTTAGATTGATTAATTGAGTGACCTTTTTTCACTTTTTCACATTCTCACAAACAGTAACAAAAATAAGCGGAATTTTTTTTTTTTTTTTTCAAAAGCGTCAATCTCCATTTCAGTCTCTTTTTCACGAATTAATTTACACTTAAATGTTTTAGCAAAGATTTTGATTATAAGTGGGAGTATATATATATAAATGAAATGTCACTCACGCGGCCTCTTTTAATGGGTACCGCAACTTTAAAGAAAAAAAAATCTATCTGTCACGTTATTAAAATTCCGAATCACAACAGATAGTCTTCCCTGCTCCGATATTGGGGCGAGCGGAGCAGGGGAGGAACATTATCAACAAGCCTGGCCGGGAGGTGTCGCTGGGGAAGGCGCGGAATTCATAGGGGTCGCTTGCGTAACTGGTAGTGGTGTGGTGTGGGGATTCTTTGACTGTGGCTGTTATTATGATTGCTTTTCGTATCGTGTTGTCATTGTTATTGTTGTTCTTGTTGATGTTATTGTTATCTTTATTATTGTTATCATCATCATCATCATCATCATCATCATCATCATCATCATCATCATCATCATCATCATCATCATCATCATCATCATCATCATCATCATCATCATCAATAATCCTCATCAATCCTCATCACCACCATCTTCCTTATTATTTTAGGATAACAAGCCATGAAGTCGCTTGCGTATTATCGGGGGTAACATTCCTGTGCCTGAGCGAGCGAGCAAATGTTCGAAAATGATTAGGATTGGGATTCCGCGGGTGGTCTCTGCTTGCGGGCCGCCGATATCGATTAGGGCGAGTGTGCATGCGGTGGGATTCGCGGGGAATTTGGCGTCGGGGAAATGGATGGTCAACCCCGCAGATGTAGTTAGGTTAGCGCTTCGGTATGTTGGTCCGGGTAAGGTTGGTTTGTTTGCGTGCTGCTTGGCAGTAAACCCCTGGGAGGAGAGAGCGGTGCTTGATTCTGCGTGCGTGTGATAACGGAGGGAGTTCGGCCATGCGTGAGCCGGAGGAAGAAGAAGCGGGATTGCATGACCCGGCGGGAGGGTGCGAAGCATGACGGCGGAGTTGGCAAGTCATGAGCCACTCGAGGAAGGCGCCTCCCCGAGTAGCGGCCGAAAGAGGTTTTCGCGCTAGGCTTGGGCGTCGGCGGAACCTCCCGATTTTCGCGATGAGAGCCTCTCGTTCATTAGCGGCCGCGTCGTGGTAAGCCCGTGAGATATGGGGTTGCCGGGCGGGAAGGAAAAGGCGGAGGCAGAAAGAGAGGCGAAGTGGAGATAAGAATAAGACGAGGGGGAGGATGCTGAGATGATGTTGATCTCGGGCCAAAGCACCACAAGTGCGCCTTGATGTTGGGCCGCCTGTGCTCCCTCTTTTCTTTGTCTTTCATTCTTTCTTTCTTCTTTTGCTTCAGTTTTTCTCCTCCTCCTCCTCTTCCTCATCCTCCTCCTCCTTTTCTTTCTCCTTCTCCTTTTCTTTCTCCTTCTCCTTCC
>NC_061820.1:5278511-5291011 GCF_019202785.1 Penaeus chinensis
GCCGGCCTCTGCTGGAATATCCCAGATAGGAATTGGAACTGCTCGGGAATAGGGTGACTTATAGCCAGTAGATGTGTCTAGAGGTCGGAGATTCTGGCGAGCTGCGAGGCTGTAAAAATACTGATTCTATCGCCGGGGAACGATAGTAAGAGCTGTAAAGACTAAGGGCGGGGATAGTTTGTACCCTGGGGTCTCGCGAACCTTCTTTTGTTTCTTGCATATTGAGTATTTTTTTGTTCCCTTCGAAATTTTCATGTTCATGAGCAAAGTTAAGATTGGGTCAGTGTCCCAGCCAAATGCGTACCGCTTTCTTTTCTGCCGAAGACAATTTCAAATTCAATTATGAAAGTTAGTGGCTTGGAAACACTCAGTATAGAAGGAGGGCGACACAGCTTGTCAATGATGGCACAAAATTTATCGTCTGTTTTCGAAAATGTTTCCCTCGCTACGATTTCTGATGGAGAATGGCAGCCGCTCGTCAAGCGGGATGCGCGGCTGCTCATTACGCTTCCATTTTGCAGATGAAGCATCGGCAATTATCCGGGAGAGAGCAGAGGCTCACGTTGATAAGGATGGGCACCGAAAACTCTTTCTCTTTTTCTGTCTGTGTTTCTCCCATTTCTCTTTTTTGTTTGTTTCTCCATACTCAAGTCATATCTCCCTCCCTTTGTTTTTTTCTCGCCCTCCTTTCTGTTTTTTTTGTCTCATTCTCCATTCCACATTACAGTATCTGCTCTTATACATCCCCTCCTCCCTCCCTCCTTCGTTTCTCTCTTCCTTCTTTCCTTTCTTCCCTCCCTCCTTCCTTCCTTCCTTCTTTCTTTCCTTCCTGCCTTCCCATCCTTCCCTACCTTCCTTTCTTCCCTTCCTTCCTTCCATACTTCCTTCCTTCCTTCCATCCTTCCTTCTTCCTCCCCTCCCTTCCTCCCTTCCTTCCTTCCTTCCTTCCTTCCTTCCTTCCTTCCTTCCTTCCTTCCTTCCTTCCTTCGTATTCCCCTTCTTTCCTTACTTTGTATGCCCCTTCTTTCCTTCCTTCCTTCCCTCCCTTCCTCCATCCTCTCAACCCCCATCGTGACCAGCTCCAGCAGTGTATGGCCCGGTGCTGAAGTCATTAAGGCCCTCCATCACTCTGCGGCGTTATGAGGTGTTGGCTGTCCGGCCGGAATTAATGACAGTCTTAGAGCGATATTAGTCAGCTGAGGCTAATAAAGACCCCACCTGCGGCAGCGCCATGGCCTGGGTATCCGTCGGCTCAATGCTGACTTTCAATCCCGATATTGGAAGGTGATGGACGCTGGGTCTTTTGATTTCTGTGGGGTTAGGGGGTGGACAGGGAGCGGGTGGTGGGGATGGATAGGTTTGCAAGGGGGGTATTGGAATCAGAGGTGCTATTTTTTCACTTATTTTGTTTGGTTTATTCTTTAATGCTTGATATTTTGTTTACATTATTGTGAATTTAGGTCTTTTTTAATCCTTATTATTTGTATTTGGATCCTATGGTTATTTCGGATCTTGCACCAAAAATCCTCAACCTCTATTCCGGGCAAGTATTCGTAGCCATGCCATTCGCGTCTCGGCGGCTCATTACATCGATGCCAATAACAGGTGGATGGCCGGATTGTTATTACACAAGTCCTAATATCCCCCCTAATGGTTATTTGCCAGGGTCGGAGTCCTCCCTGTGGACTGGGGAGTGATAGAGAGGGATTGTGGGCGAGAGACGAGGGAGGGAGGAAGCAAGGGAGAGGCAGATGGAAAAGGAGAGAGAGAGAGAGAGAGAGAGAGAGAGAGAGAGAGAGAGAGAGAGAGAGAGAGAGAGAGAGAGAGAGAGAGAGAGAGAGAGAGAGAGAGAGAGTGAGAGAATGACTGTGTATGTTTGTGTGTGTGTGGGGGGGGGGGGGGGGTTGTGTGCACTTGATTGACGTCGTGTTTTTTTTTTTAATAATCTTAGATTGCTTCTGTATGGTCTTTTTTCCTGTAAGAACTGTGTAAATATATGTAAGGGAAATACACAAAGAAGCAGATAATTGAATATGCACCTTGCGTTTAAGCTGAATGCTTGTTAAGTATACAAATACAGACAAACAAACCGAGGAAGGAAAATCAGGAGGAAAACTCATGGCTGATGATTGTCTGGAAAATAGGGAAAAAAATCTGGGGGCCGCATCTTCAAGCTGGCGCGCGACACATACCGACTCAATTTGACGTAACGCAGAGTGATGGCCGCCATTAAGGCCGCGTTAATGGCTTATGGAACGCTGGTTTGGGCTGCAAGGAGATGGAAACAAAACAGACTTTAGTAACACTGATTTTTTTCCACTCTTTCGCTTCCAGAAATTAGTTTCTTTTGGGATGGCGTTTATCAACAGGCCGTGTTTATATAACGGTTTATGTAATCGTTTACGCAACGTTTTGAATACCGTTTTAAAAACTTTTTAGGTAGAGTTTTCCTCAGCGGTCTTCATCGCTGCGAGCACAATGCGATTTGCTGTACGTGTGCAAGTTTTTGTAATTGGGCTTTCGACGGGAAGAAGGACTGAATCGCATTACCCCGCATTTGTATTTGCTTTTTGACCGGATTCTTAAGGATGTTGTTACTATAATGACTTCCCGGTGGAAATGTAGTGGAAACATTTCATCTCCAAGAGAATCTCTGACAATAGTAGTATAATAGTGTTTTTTTTATTCTATTGAGTATTGTCCACGGTCTACTCAAGTACCTAAAGAAGCATTAAGGCCGGCTGTTTGGCAGTTCACAGAGACCACCGGCTTAACCCCAAGTCGTGAATTATCGTTCTTATGCCCATCCTTTCACCACAGCTTAATCCCCTGCAAGTGGCTATGAATAAGGAAGATCTGCCGAGAATCTGGTTGTTCATGCACGACTGTGGTGGCTTTCGGGGTCGGAGTTCTCGGGGCAATGTAGAGTGGAACGTGCTTTCCCCTTCCTTCCTATCGCTTCCTCCTTTCACCTTATCCTCTTTCTTTCGCTTTCTTACCCCCCCTTCCCTCTCCCTCCTCCTCTCTTATATCTTCCTCCCATTCCCATTCCTCTCTTCTCTTTCTTCGTCCTGTTCCATTCTCTCTTATCCACTCTTTGCCATCCCTCTCTTCCCTTGTCCCTTCTCTCTTTCCCTGTTTTTTTTTTCCTCCATCTCTCCTTTCTCCCCCCTTCCTACGCTCTCTTCCATCCCCTTCCCTTCCCTCTCTTCCCCCTTCTTTTCTGTCTTCCCCTCTTCCCATTCCCCTTTTCACTCACTCCCTTTCCATTTTCTCTCATCTACCCATTCTTTTTCCTTCCCTTCCTTCCATTTTCTCTCATCTACTCATCCTTTCTCCCTCCCGTCCTTTTCCTTTTCGCCCATCCCCGCTCCTCCCCCGGGAGCCCCCCTCCCTCCCGCCTCCACGTCGTTAGGGTGCGTCCGATGGCCGGTTCGGGGGCGGGCGGCCGATCGTCGCTTACGGCAGCGTTTGTCGGCGATAATAGCGATATGATGTGATTTTGTCTGTGTGATGGCCTGGCTAATGCTCCTCAACTACGTTCCAAAGAGGTGTATTTCTGGTTCTCGGCTCATTATTTTTTTTTTTTCAGGGGTGTATGTGAGCTCTTGTGTGTATGTTTGTTGGTTTGTTTCTTTCTTTCTGACTTCCCCTGTTTTGTTCTTTTCTTGTTTTACTTTTTTGTTTCTTCTGACCTTCCTTGGATTAGATTTTTTTCATAGTATTTTGTTTTGTTTTTACTTTCAGACAAATAATCAGTTTCCTTTCGATTAATTTTAGTCCTACATTTTTATTCCCCTCATTTTATTTGTTTTAGTTATTTCTGTCTGTCTCCCTCTGTGGTCGTCTGCTGATCCCGAGTCCTTGTGACCTTTGTTCAGCGATCATTTAGATATTGGCCGGGGTGAAGTTCGCCGCGGCGTCGGGTTTTACGAGGTCCCCGCCTGCCAGAGAAAATTTCGGCCTCAACCCTTGCTGATATTGACGGGCGTTGCCAGCTGTCCTTCGCTCTCTCCGCTCGGGAATGGGTTCTCTCATGCGCCATGGCTTCTACTACTTCCTCTTCCTTCTTCCTCCTTTTTCTTTTTGTTGTTCTTGTTCTTGTTCTTGTTTTTGTCCTTCTTCTTCTCCCCCCCTCCTCCTCCTCCTCCTCTTCGTCTTTCTTTTCCTCGTCCCCATCCTCCGCCATTACCACATCTACGGCCATCGTTACAGATCACTATCTCTATTCTGTCTCTTCTGTTCCACCTTCCCCACTTCCAGCACCAGAGACGTCGACATTCCATCAGCAGCGTCACATCAGCACAAGTGGTCTCAGTAAGGTTCAACTTTTTCATCCTCAAGCTCGCTCTCATACTTTTACATTTCCAAGGAAACAGCGAGTCCTTATTGCCGTGGTTATAATAGACGGGAATCGGCTTAGGAACGGCGCACTTTTGTGGCTTGGTCTCTTTCAGCATTTCTTAAACACGATTCCTGCTTCATTTTTGAAGGGGTCATTCGTCATGGTGCCTCTCTTGTGGGCTAGGTTAGGAGTAGGCCGGTTATGTTAGGGGATGGGGAAGGGGATGAAGATGAGGATGGGGATGGGGGTCACACGTCTCCTGTAAACTATGAGCACACGCGCCTTGTCCCCAATGACCACGCGAGCCCCCATCACTCTTTCATGGTCGCAAGGATCCCAAATCAGCAACTTCTTCTCGCTTTCCTGCTTAGTGGCTTGGACAACTGCCCACCTGTCCTGTAGTGCTACGGACCCTCATCCATCTGACCTGTAATGACACTCAACTCCGTCCATCTGGTCTTTAATAGCGTGAATCTTTCCGACCTCGCTTGACTTTTTATAGAATAGGTCGAATCCTACTATTTTTTTCTGGTGCGTAAAGAACCGACAAACCGTTTTTTTGATCGAAACCTACCGGGCTTTTATTACGGGTAGAAGAACCAAGAAATATTTTTGAATGTACGGGATTTTCCCCTGATTCTTCTCTAGGAAGTGTATTTTCTGGACTTCTGAGATCCTTGCAAATTATATTTGTTTTTTCCTTTTGATTTTTTCCTTTCAAGTCATGGAAATTAGAGATTTGACAAGTACTGCTGGAAACCGGTGATGATGCGATTCATCAACTTTAAGGTTGTTTGCAGAGGAGTTTGAGATACAAATTAACCGCTACTGACATTCCGAATTGGCTTCAGCTTGTTGCCAGATCCATTCCCCCTTTCTCTGCTCTTCTCTTCCCTTCTTTCTCTTTCTCTCTCCCCCACCTTCCTTCAGAATGTTAGACTTGCAAGATTTAACGTCCTGTTCTCCAGAGAGAGAAAGAAGTTACGAAAGGGAAGATGATAAAGCGTGGCCGGCGCTCCGACCATATCGCAGCAGGTAACTCGCTCTCCACGTTATCTTCCATAACTTTCGCTTAATTCCACGTCACTTCCATCTTGATTCCCTTCTCAGTTCATTTCTCCTTATCTTCTGCTGATATGGTTCCTGCCTCCCCCTCGCTATCTCTTGCTCGTTCTGTCTTTCTCTGTTTCTTTTCTTGGGTTTATATGTGTTTCTTTGCATTTCTAGAGATTTCTTCTTTTGAATTCAATGTCTGAGTTCTTCCTTCTTAGTTCTTCTCTTTTCCTCTCCCTCCCATCCTCTCTCTCTCTCTCTCTCTCTCTCTCTCTCTCTCTCTCTCTCTCTCTCTCTCTCTCTCTCTCTCTCTCTCTCTCTCTCTCTCTGTCCCTCCCTCCCTTCCTCCCTCCCTCCCTTCCTCCCTCCCTCCCTCCCTCCCTCCCTCCCTCCCTCCCTCCCTCCCTCCCTCCCTCCCTCCCTCCCTCCCTCCATAACTCCCTGTCTCCCCTCCCTTCCTTCTACTTAACCCTAACCTCTCTTCCCTTCCCTCTACCTATCCCTCCCCTCCCTCAACCTATTCATCCCTCTCCTCCTCTCTTCCTCTCTCTTCTCCCCTCCCTTCCCTTCCCCTCCCTTCCCTTCCCTTCCCTATCCTCTACCTATCCCTCCCTTCCCTATTCTCCTCTTTTCTTTTCTCCCCTCCCCTCCCTTCCTATCCCTCCCTCTCCTACTCTCGTCTTTTCTTCCCTCCCCTCCCTTCCCTTCCCTCTACCTATTCCTCCTTCCCCTCCCCTCCCCTCCCTCTTCCTATCCCTCCCACGCCCCACCTCCACTCTCTTTCATCTTGCCGACTCTGTTGTTTTCCTTCCGTCGGCGGCTTTTGTCCCCCCTAAAAATCCCTTCGCTGAATACCACACCTACTTCATGTATCGTTTATTTTTTTGGCATATTTTATCCCCGGATTTTTTCTTGTATGAGTTCGATTCGATCCGTTTCCAGCAAACGAAAAGGTACCGCTTTGGAAGGATTTTTTTGTGTGGAGAGGTTGGTTGATAGCCGATTGAAGCAGAGTTTTGTTTTCATGGTTTTGTTAAATATTGCGTCTATATCTATTTTGTTGCAGTTATTATTATTATTATTATTATTATTATTATTATTGTTGTTATTGTTATTACTGCTATTTATATTTTTATTTAATTGTAATTATTATGAGTTTATTGTTATTACAATTATTCTGCTCTTATTACCAACAATGACTGAAAATTAAATTGATAAATTAAATTGTTATTGAATATCCAGTGGAAGACGTATTAACAACCCCCACACCTCCACCCGACACCGACACCCTTGCCCATAAAGCCCATTTTTATGATACTCAGAGAGCGTGCGTGTGCGCACATATCCCGTATAGCGAAGAATAGGGGAGCGAGGGTTGCGGTTCGGGGCAGCGAATTTGACGCAAGTGTGGGGTGAGGGAGAGTACATTAGAGTGCTATTATCGCGGGCGCCGTGATGCGTGCGTTGAAGAGGGAGAGCGAAGGGGAAAGGGAAGGGAAAGAAAGGGAGGGAGCGGGGAGAGACGAAGAAAAATGAATATGGAAAGAGGGAGAGCGGATGGGCACGGATGATGGACAATTTATGGAAGGGAAGTGTGAAAAAGGGAACGGGAGAACAAGGAATTGGGGAGACGGAAGACGTCTGGAAAGGAGAGGGAGATGGAAAGGGGAAAAGGAAGGGATAAAATCACATGCAAAGGAATTAAAGGGAAATGAAAACGAGAGAAAGAAACCGAAGAGCAGAAGGAAGGGGAAGGGTTTCGAGAAGGGAAGCGATATGAATTGTTAGTTTGACTCTAATTATTAACTAATTCATTATCCAACCGAGCAGTAACTCCTTATTTATCCAAACTATCAATTCTTTCTTATTTATTTCCTTCTACGATACTTTCTAGGGGCTATAAGTACACATTAACACACTTATGAACTACGGAATACTGAAAGCCCTATATGCTCATATTTATCCTACCTAATAAGGTTTTAAAGAAGTTTCTGTGTATATTTACCCTTTAGCCTAAAAAAGGACCAACAACTACTATACCCTTGCGATGCATGTATAACGCAAAGTCCTAAATCTGTTTTGACTGACGTTAAGAGGCCCTCCATTCTAATTTTGTTTTAATTCTGGGTTATTTTTTGCGGCAACTCTACCATAATGGAGTTCCTGGAGGCTGAAAAAGTTTCCCCCTTAGCCTCACACTTCGAGGTCTCTTCTCGCACCCCTCTCTCCTCTCTCCTCTCTTCATTTCTTTGTATCTCTCTCCTCTCTTCATTTCTTTGTATCTCTCTCCTCTCTTCATTTCTTTGTATCTCTCTCCTCTCTTCATTTCTTTGTATCTCTCTCCTCTCTTAATTTCCTTTTCTCTCTTTCCTCTCTCCTCTCTTCTCTCTTCAATTCTTTGTGTCTCTCTCCTCTCTCCTCTTTTCATTTCTTTGTCTCTCTCTCCTCTCTCCTCTCTTCATTTCTTTGTCTCTCTCTCCTCTCTCCTCTCTTCATTTCTTTGTCTCTCTCTCCTCTCTCCTCTCTTCATTTCTTTGTGTCTCTCTCATCTCTCCTCTCTTCATTTCTTCTTTCTCCTCTCATCTCTCCTCTCTTCATTTCCTCTTTTTCCTCTCTCCTTTCTTCTTTCTCCCTTCTCCTCTCTCCTCTCTCATTTCTCCTTTCTTCTTTTTTCTTTCTTCTCTCTCCTCTCTCCTCTCTTCTCTCTTCTATCTTCTCTCTTCTCTCTTCTCTCTCTCACTCTCACTCTCACTCTCACTCTCACTCTCACTCTCACTCACTCTCTCACTCTCACTCACTCTCACTCTCACTCTCACTCTCACTCTCACTCACTCACTCACTCACTCACTCACTCACTCACTCACTCACTCACTCTCTCTCTCTCTCTCTCTCTCTCTCTCTCTCTCTCTCTCTCTCTCTCTCTCTCTCTCTCTCTCTCTCTCTCTCTCTCTCTCTCTCTCTCTCTCTCTCTTTCTCTCTTTCGCTCTCTATTCGCTCTCTCTCTCTCTCTCTCTCTCTCTCTCTCTCTCTCTCTCTCTCTCTCTCTCTCTCTCTCTCTCTCTCTCTCACTCACTCTTTCTTTCTTTCTTGGGGGTGGGGATGGAACAGAGCCGGGAGATCAAAGTTTTTAAACTACGGTGATAAGTAACTTCCTTGGGAGAAATATCAGTATCCCAGCCAATAGCTTCGGGGCTGAAGATCTCTTCTCGCTTTCTTTATTTGCTGTTTGTTTTCCTACGCATCGCCGTTTTACAGGATCACAATATCGTAAACTGCGAGCCCAAATTTCCGTGTCTTATATCTGGTGTCCGATATCGTGAACCCGAAAGTGGCAGCGAGAGAAAAAAAAAAGGGGAAGAAGAAATCTCGTTTTGTCCAAAATCAAAAGGTACTTACCGTTGTCGGGTTGCACTGTGGCCCTGCAACGTCTAGTGACCAGCTGCTCCCGGGGTCTGATGCCAACTGTTCCATCTGCTGCCATCTGGCGGCCGCGCGGAGGAAACTGTTTTGCGACGGTTTTCCGAGTCTTACTTACTCCGTATTTTATAATGTTACTTTTCTTGTTGGTACGGGATTTACACAATATGTATTTGTTTATTTCGTGTCGTTAATAGAATATTTACGCGATATCTATTTATCGATCCACGCAGCGTATATAGGATTTGCACGAGATTTCTTTAGTTCTATACAAAAATTACACAGTATTGACACAAGCATTTAAGGTTTCACAGACTGTTTTCGCCGAATGTTGTGTGACTGTTGATTTGATAAATGTAGCCTGTGTTGTTTGGATTCGGATTAATCCCCTTTTAATCTTACTGCGAATCCCGTGTACATACATAACTGGCAAGTCTTATTACAACGTTAACTTTGATCTGGGGGAATAACCTCGGCGGATTTTATCGCTCTGTACGTTTGAACAGAAAGCGAAATGGCGAATTGATTTTAAGTTAGGAGGAAGCGAGTGATGATAAGGACTCAAAATCAGCAAACGGGAACTGTGAGTTGCCGTAACAATGGCCGAACAATGTAACAACATTCACTGTAATTACTGCAATGTCAGCTCCTAACGAACTTGTGTGTCTCTGACGAATGCAATTGCGTGGGTCAACAGCGAAGTGGCCAAGTCAGATTCCTCTGTCGAGAAACAGTCGACAAACAAAGGGGAGACGAGAGATACATGCTAACTAAGGAGATGGACAAGGAGGAAGGATAGACAGAGACCCTGATCCGCTTTAGTTGATCCTTGCTCGTTGTGAAAGCTTGTTGTGTTAGTTTAAAAGATTAAAGCCGCACGTGTCACTCTTATAGATGTTATTTTGGTCTACCGGACGGATTATTTGATTGTGGTTGTTTATAATACTACAGTTTTTGAATTATTTCAGAACTAAAGGTCCGAAAATAAGATAACAAAAGAATAATATCCTTAATATGACTACGGCTTTTGGAACGCTTATTTTTAATCAGAAACGACCCATCCATTTTCGAGCAAAGTATGACATTTTCCGTAGCAGGAGACCGAGGGGCGCGCGCGTGCGGAGGAAAAGTCCTGGCATCGGACGTTAAGCAGCGAGAAACACCAAGTTAAAAATGTCGCGCCGCAAACATGGCCATTGGAAAATCGTTAGGTTGCGTTGTTACGGGGTGCCTCGGAAGGTCCCTCAGAAGCATTCCTCAAGCCCCGAGAGACCTCTTAAAGCGCGACCTTCCACTGCTTCCGGACGTTGGACATGTAGGCGGGAGGGCAGGGAGAACGAGGGGGAGGACTGGAAGCAGCAGGAAGAGGAGGGGGAAGTTCAGCAGAAAGAGGATAAAGCCCTACCGGAACCTCTCGCTCGACGCAGTCTTGCCGCCTCTCGCACAAATACGCTGTCTACGGGACGCCCTCCTTCATCTCCACTTGGCACTTCCCACCCCCCGCTCGCTACCCTTCAACATCCACCCTCTTCAACCCCCGTCGCTCCCCGAGGTCTACACCAAAGAAAATAAAGGCGAGAAACCCCGAGGTCTCTGCTATAGCGTCCAATAAACACCGCCGGACGGAGGACAATGGCTCCGCAGAGAGACACGGAATGCCTCTCCTGCGCCGACTGAAACGCCACTTCAAGTTGACCGGTTGCTGGGAATGAAGGTGGGAGGGAGGGTGAGGACGGGAGAGAAAGTAAGGGAGGGAGGGAGGGAGGGAGGGGGTAGGATTGGTATACAAGTGACGTTTATGAAAGAAGAAGAGTCACTGGAGAGAACAAAATACCAGAGACGAGCCGGCACAGCAGGGGCTGGAAGAAGGGGGGGGGGAGGAAGGAAGGAAGGGAGGCAGAGGGGAGGGAACGGGAGGCAACGGGAGGGGGTTTAATGCGAGGTCAGCAGCGTGACGCTGTCTGGCCTAGGTGCATAAACTTGCTTGATATACAGATGGAGGTGGGTGGGTCTGAACGGAGAGGGAGGAAAACCGATACAAAAAACGAAAGGCAGAGAAGAGGATAATTTTTATGAGAAAAGGAGGATGAAGAAAAGAATATAAAAAAAATGGAAAGAGAAAAGAAGAGAAGAGAGGCAGAGGGAAAGAAAACGGAGGAGAAAAGAGAAAGAGGATGAGAAAGCGAGAGGGGAGTTCGAGCAGAGATTTAGCTCATACGGTTTTGTTAGCATAAAAGAGTAGATTTACGACTTAGCGCAGTTTTGAAAAGCAAAGAATTAAGGAAGATTGTTTGAATGGATATCTCTGGCGGGAAGACGTGAAGCGGACGAATGGAAAGGGAGCGGGAAGTGCAAAAAATGGAATTTGTCTTCCGGCAACTTTCGGGAGGGGTAAGGGGCCGATATGGTGGTAGTAGTGATGCTAATGTTGATGATTTGGTGATGATGATAATGATAAAGATGATGAGAATGATGAACAGTAGGAGAAAAGTAGATAAACAACAAGAAAAAACGAGAACGATAAGAGGGAGGGAAGGAGGAGGAGGAGCAGGAGCAGGAGCAGGAGCAGGAGCAGGAGCAGGAGGAGGAGCAGGAGCAGGGGCAGGAGGAGCAGCAGGAGCAGGAGCAGGAGGAGGAGAAAGACGATAAGGATTGCAGTGAGGTTGCCGAGGATGAATTTAAATTCATAGAATATTCTAGATGCGCATGAACACAAGCGTTGAAGGAAATTTCGCTGTGGTTTAGCCTCATAACGTAGGCTTATAAAGCAAAGTTAGTAGCGTTAGTAACGAGTTAATCTAATATCGTATGATAGCAAGTGGATACAGTCATTTGGGGGATTATAGGATTATGATATAAATGGACAATACGGGAACGTGGTAATGAAGTCATATATATGAGGTTGTTGCAAATGCAATCTACATTGCATGATAAGGTGGCAAGGGGCGAGCAGTGCCTGATAAGGGAGGTTATTGTTTAATTAACGCTTAATTTTGGATGCTTGTGTGGCTTGTGTCTTTTGTAAGGCGTTGAGAGACATATATATATATATATATATATATATATATATATATATATATATATATATATTATTAAAGAGATTGTCCAAGCAAGGGTAGGGGAACAGGGAAGGGCCTTTATTCACACACACACACACACACACACACACACACACACACACACACACACACACACACACACACACACACACACACACACACACACACACACACTTTTCTGTATACATTTAAAGTGACCCCAAAATAAGCGTTGGTCTTGTAGTGGGCCATTATCTAGCGTAGCGACACACGCGCCGCACGCTCACAGGTCGTCAAACGCTAATGAAACATGGCCCATATATTACCCGGCCCGCTGGCAAAGCATTTGTTCTAAGTTATACACAGAACGACGGTAACATAATGGTCAGAGTACTAACGCTGCTGTGGTTTGGTTTGTGTTCCTCTCGCTCTTTGGATCCATCCAAATGTTACTCTGGTAACATATCCAAATGTTTGGATATGTTACCAGAGTGCTTCCTATATAAATACCTTATTTTCTTAGTTATATGCTCTCTAAACATTATTATTAACGAGGGGACGTCGACGTCGAGGAAACAGCTGTTGATGTCGACAATTTTCTCTCGGCGCAAGAACACTGAATCAGGAATATTAATGTTTACAAAGGC
>NC_061820.1:5301011-5321011 GCF_019202785.1 Penaeus chinensis
GGAAGAAAAGTTAGTAAATAAAGAATACAAGTGTGTATTTCAGGACGAACAGAAGGACTGTCGTGGGAGGAGGGGGTGGAGGGTGTGGAGAGGGTGGAGGGTGGGAGGGTGGAGGAGGCGGGATTGTGAGAATGTTTAGTGGCTCTCCGGCTAATTGTGAGGCACAGCACTCCGCCTCCTCCGGCTGCGTTCTCTCAGCTCGCATTACGGTACTTTTTCTTAATTCTAGGATGTATTGTTTAGGTTATATATATATATGGGGGGACTGTGTGTGTGTGTGTGTGTGTGTGTGTGTGTGTGTGTGTGTGTGTGTGTGTGTGTGTGTGTGTGTGTGTGTGTGTTGTTTGTGTGTGTTTATTTTTTAGGGGATCGTCTTTTGCGAATTACTTGTCAAGTTTTATTTTAGGATTATTTATTTACAGAATATGAGTCGGCTCTTCCCTTATGCGGTTCCTGGTCTTTTGTTAATGTGACTTCAAGATACATTTTTAACTTGATAACTTCGTTAATAATTCCGAAAAAATGGAATACACTTTTACCCATTAATCTTTTATATAGCAAGTTTCACTTCCTTTTTTCCTATTCCTTTCCTCCGGCCTACTTCCTCCACCTCATCATTTTTCTTCTGCCTTGCCACATGTTTATTCGTAATAATCTTTTTCGTCACCGCAGCCGCCACCGCCATTATTTATTCTCCACTATCTGTGTTTCTGACTGAGTTCACATTTTCCTTTTTTATCGTCAAGTCAGCCTTCGCATATACCTCGGGATGAAAGCAGAAAGATGGGAGGGAATAGAGAAGTTAAAATACTTGCGGAATGTGTTCTTATATATGTATACATGTATATATGTATATAGAGGCATGTGTGTGCTTGAATGCGTGCGTGTTTGTGCGCGCGCGTGCATGCGGGTATGTAAATGAGTGTATTTATTGTTTGTTTGTCGGCTGGACTGAGGCTGAGTGCGAGCCGGGACCTAAATCCTACAAATACTTTCCCTGTTTCTTTCTCACATTCCTTCGTGCGCTGTGGCAAGCATGGGACCCCCCCCCCCCCCCTCCTCCATCGGGTGGATGTCTCGTATCGTGTTGACTTGATCCTGAATTCAGCACAAGTTCCTCGGGTTGTGCTAGTGAGGCTGGCAGTCGTTTATTTTGTCCTCTTGCGTTAGATATTCATAGCTGGATAACATATTCCTGGCGTGTGCCTTAGTGTTGCTGCGGACTCAGCGGGATGACGCCCGTAATGGAGGTTTTCTTGCAAGGAACCTTGGCTGATTAATTAATAGTTAGTGTAAGGTCGAGGGAGTTTCATTATTGTCTTGGCAAAAGTTTTTTAAAAAGTTTGGAACTTCTAACATGCATTGCAATAGCTTCTAAGAATTCGCTAGAATGTCGTCCTTTATGTGCTCGTTCTCTCTCTCTCTCTCTCTCTCTCTCTCTCTCTCTCTCTCTCTCTCTCTCTCTCTCTCTCTCTCTCTCTCTCTCACACAAACATACACAGTCATTCTCATTCTCTCTCTCTCTCTCTCTCTCTCTCTCTCTCTCTCTCTCTCTCTCTCTCTCTCTCTCTCTCTCACACAAACATACACAGTCATTCTCATTCTCTCTCTCTCTCTCTCTCTCTCTCTCTCTCTCTCTCTCTCTCTCTCTCTCTCTCTCTCTCTCTCTCTCTCTCTCTCACACACACAAACATACACAGTCATTCTCATTTTCTCTCTCTCTCTCTCTCTCTCTCTCTCTCTCTCTCTCTCTCTCTCTCTCTCTCTCTCTCTCTCTCTCTCTCTCTCTCTCTCTCTCTCTGAAACAGACAGCATATCCATTGTAACACATGGAATCAAATTAAACCTTTTAAACCTTTTTTAAACCGCTCTCTCTCTCTCCCTCTCTCTCTCTCTCTCTCTCTCTCTCTCTCTCTCTCTCTCTCTCTCTCTCTCTCTCTCTCTCTCTCTCTCTCTCTCTCTCTTATCTCTATCTCTATCTCTATCTCTATCTCTATCTCTATCTCTATCTATCTATCTCATTCTGTCTTTCCCATTACCTTTGGTGTCTCTTTTCTTTGTTCTTCCTACTGGTGTTTGGATGAGGTGCGAGGTGTCGTGACTATACGCGGCGAACAAGAGCCGAGGCGGGGCTCCTCGGCCGCGGTGTCCACAGAGCGAAAAGTCCACACACAGCTGCCTGTCACGTGTCCATGAATAAACAATGTAGAGCTGACACCGTGCATTACCTTCACCCGGCACACTTCTGGGCCTCAGTGCCGTGTGTCACACGACACCCCGTACCCCGTGCGAGAGGAAGAGCAAGATGGAATGAGCGGAGGGAACGGATGGAGTCCGTTTTTTAATCCAGATATATAAGGGAGAGGGAAGAGCAAGGCGTAGAGGGAGCAAAGCAGAGCTGTGAAGAGCAGCGGATCTGCGGGAGATTGTAGGAAAAAAGGGACGTGGGAAGAGAGACAAAGAAAGGGGAAAATCACGAGGAAGAGAGAAAAAGGGTGGAATGTGTTTCGGATGGGTTTTGTAATCTTCATCGCATAGTTTTTGTTATTTTTTAACAGATTTCATTCAATAGTATTTTCTTTAACGCAGGATTTTTGTTGTATGTGGTCTCGATATAGTGGATTAGGCTTTTAATCATCAAATATTAGTTTTGTTTCGGCGTTATATGTTCAATGAGAGAAAAGCTCAAATAAGCAATACTTCCTGATAACGGTGAACCAACCTCAATACGGTTCTCACCGTGTCCCGAGATACAGCAGCGCCTCTTATTAGCAGCTAAAGGCGTGAAACCGTGGGTGTCTGGCTTGCCTGGCATAGTGTCTGGCAATGTCAGGATCAGATCCCCCCCGGCGCTCACACAAGGGATCTCGACCCCATATCCCCAGATCCCCCGCGCAAACGACTGCTCAAGATTTTACCAGGAAGAGACTGCTTCTTCTGCTTCGTCGTCGTGTGTGAAAAAAATGAAAAAGAAATGAAACACGGATGACAGTCGTAGAAGGCTTTTTACACACTGCTATTAAAGAGAAGCTCACTTTTTTTGTCACCTCCCGACGGATCTGTTTTATCGTCGCTGTAGCTACGTAAACGTCCAAAGAAGAAAAAGGGAGTTATTTGAGCAGAGAAGAAATGTGATATAACTTTGGATGTATAAGAGGTAGCAAGGGTACTTAACCATGACGCGTTAATGAGGACATTGGAGATGATATGTGGCCGAGGATGCTCATGTGGCAAGCGCGCAGTGTACTGTGCGGGAATAAGCCGAAACTGGCTTGTATAAGAATAGGAATATAGCACTTACGAAACTGTGAAGAGAAAGGCGATGATACACTGAGGATGGATAGAAAAAATAGAGTAGGACGAAGATAAAGATAGATGGAAACAGAGAAGATTAAACAAATGTGTAACGCAGAAGAGTGAAGAAGAAGCGTGGGATAAGATAGAGAGATCGAAAAATGTATATCATGTGAAAGAATAAAGATCGTGAGAGCCCGCACCGAAAAGAAGAAGCAGTACTACGACAGCAACGACCGTAGGAGCTGGTGCAAGTGTCAATATAAAGGCAGCGGGGCGAGGGTGCGTCAGGAGGGCGCGGAGCCGGCTCGAGGCGCCTGTCCAATAAAGGAGAGATAATAAAGAGGGAAAGAAGAGAGCGAGAAGGGTGGGGGGGCTAGGAGGTGGGGAGGGGGTAGCGTGCACGACCTGGAAGGAATGTAGACTTGTCAGCTCGGCATTGGAAACTTTGCCTGACAGATGGGGGCAAAGATATCTGCATGGGTAGACATGGAGCGAATGGATTCTACTTAATTTGTTAAATTATTATTTTCTCCATTTCATGTCAATGCGACAATAATATCTCTTTCTTCATCTCATTTTCTCCTCCACAACCCCCCCCCCCCCACTCTCTCTCTCTCTCTCTCTCTCTCTCTCTCTCTCTCTCTCTCTCTCTCTCTCTCTCTCTCTCTCTCTCTCTCTCTCTCTCTCTCTCTCTCTCTCTCTCTCTCTCTCTCTCTCTCTCTCCTCTCTCTCTCTCTCTCTCTCTCTCTCTCTCTCTCTCTCTCTCTCTCTCTCTCTCTCTCTCTCTCTCTCTCTCTCCCTCCCCTCCCCTCCCTCTCTCCCCCTCCCCCTCTCTCCCTCTCCCTCTCCCTCCCTCCTCTCCCTCCCTCCTTTCCCTCCCTCAACTCCCTTTCCCCTCCCCCTCTCCCTCTCTCCTTCCCTCTCCCTCTCTCCCTCTCTTCCTCTCCCTCTCCCTCTCCCTCTCCCTCTCCCTCTCCCTCTCCCTCTCCCTCTCCCTCCCTCCTATCCTTTACCCCTTTTCCTCTTCTCTCTCTTCCCCCTCTCCCTCCTCGTTCTCTTCCCCCTCTCCCTCCTCTCCCTTCTCTCCCTCCTCGCTCTCTTCCCCCTCTCCCTCTCTCTCTTCCCCCTCTCCCTCTCTCTCTCTCCCCCCTCTCCTCTCTCTCTCTCCCCTCTCCCACTCTTCCTCCCCCTCCCCTCCTCCTCCCCCTCCCCCTCCCCCTCCCCCTCCCCTCCTCCTCCCCGTCTCCCTCCCTCCTCTCCCTTACCCCTCTCCCTCCCCTCCCCCTCTCTCTCTCTCTCTCTCTCTCTCTCTCTCTCTCTCTCTCTCTCTCTCTCTCTCTCTCTCTCTCTCTCTCTCTCTCTCTCTCTCTCTCTCCCCAACTCCTTCCTCTTATTGTAGCTTAAGAAGTTACTATGTAATGAAAACATAATTGAGTATATTAGTGTACCATCGCGTACAGTACTTGGAAATCTAATTTGTACCAAGTGATCCCTAATTATATTGTGTAATTCCCATGGTGTCTCTCTTTTCCTTGTAGACTTTTATGTTGATTTTTTATTCAGATATATTTTTCAAGAACGGATGGGTTAGAGAGTGGGAGTGAGAGTGAGAGTGAGAGTGAGAGAGAGAGAGAGAGAGAGAGAGAGAGAGAGAGAGAGAGAGAGAGAGAGAGTGAGAGTGAGAGTGAGAGTGAGAGTGAGAGTGAGAGTGAGAGTGAGAGAGGGAGCGAGGGAGAGGGAAAGAAAGGAAGGAGAGGGAAGGAAAGGAAGGAGAGGGAAGGAAAGGAAGGAGAGGGAAGGAAAGAAAGGAGAGGGAAGGAAAGGAGGGAGAGGGGGAGAGAGAGGAGGAAGAGGGAGAGAGAGAGGAGGAAGAGGGAGAGAGAGAGGAGGAAGAGGGGGAGAGAGAGGAGGAAGAGGGGGAGAGAGAGGAGGAAGAGGGGGAGAGAGAGGAGGAAGAGGGGGAGAGAGAGGAGGAAGAGGGGGAGAGAGAGGAGGAAGAGGGGGAGAGAGAGAGAGGAAGAGAAAAAGAAAGGGAAAGAGAGAGAAAGAGAGAAAGAGAGAAAGAGAGAAAGAGAGAGGGAGGGAGGGAGGGAGAGGAGGAGAATGTGTGGGCGCCTGTGTACGCTCGTGCGAGTATGTGTGTGTGTGTGTGTGTGTATGCGTGCGTGCCTGTGCCTGTGCATGTGTGCGCTTAATCGTAGAGGCGACTGCTAGTAATAAAACAAATGCAGATCTCGCCCGTAATTCCTCCCACCCCACTTCCAATGCATCTTGCAGCTCCGCACACCCAGCTACTCATATTACTGTGAATAATAGCTGCACAGCAGGCCTGCCCTCCCTGCCCTCTGTGGAGCATTATTCTTGGCCACAGCGTGCGAGGACGAGATGGCTTGTCGTCTTGCGTACGATGTGGTGTCTGTCGGGATGAATTTTTTTCACTACTGTAATTATGTCTGAATAATATCCGCGGGAGTTTGATTAAGTTTTATGAATGTTCCAAGTTCTCCATTGAAACGAGTTTTTTTGTGTGTGATTTTCTCTACCCAGTTTTGAGAACGAGGAATACAGTTTATAATAAGCGGATTTCTTCCCTTTGTTTGGCAATTTGAATTTTGAGTACTTTGGATGTGGAAAATTCAAGTAACATTTTTCCATTTACTGAACATTTTATGCAAAATATAAGTAATCTTATCTCTGCCGTCATCAGTAAGACAATATTCGACTGATGTATTCGTTTTGTTTAACATACACGGTAAATGTATTTAGATTGTGGCTTAAACCTGTTTCTGTGCTCATGTAAGTTTATGGTTATAGTTTGCATATAAACCTTTCCTAGCGGGTCTGTTATCATCATGGTTTAAGCCTTGCTATACACTGCTCATCATGACAAGAAGTACATGCTGCTATTATGCTGCTTGAGGGTGTGGAGTCGGCCAGAGAGAGGTATTAGCTGCCGTCGTAAAAGAAGATTATGCGGAAGGTCGGAAAGTTGGATGATTTTTTTTCTTGCGGACGATAATGAGGAGGTCGCGGTTCTGGTTGTATTTGATTGGAAGTGGAGGGAGGACGGAGTGGGTGGTGGGTGGGGAAAGAGGGAGGAGGATTAGGCGAAGAATAGATGGGGGGATTGGTAGGAAGAAGGTGAGAAAAGGGGGAAGAGGAAAGCGAAAGGGAATTGAGGGAGAAAAGGGTTAAGGAAGAAGGAGGTTGGGGAAAGAGGATAAAGGTGGAAAAGAATGGGGTAATATGAAAATTTCGAAAAAGGATGGTGAAGGAGAGAAATTTGAGAAACGGAATGAGGTGCAGAAGAGTAAAAGAAGGATAGGAAAGGTAAGCAAAAAAGTAGAATGGGAATGGGGGAAGGAGGATTGGGAGCAACAGCGGATGGGGATTTTTTTTTCTTTATGAGGGGCTCAGGGATCGAAGACGGGAGAGGGGGAGAGGGTGATAGGATTTCCCGGAAAAGCAGTGGAAAAAGAAGAGAGTAAGAGCGTAATAACCCTTTTTCGTTTTAAGATGGACAATAAAAGAGAATATCCTTTCCTAATTAGGCCGTTAATATCCACAAGAAAAGGTCTTTACGATCTGGGAGATGAAGACCTGTTGAGACAAAGGTTATGAACGCTGGTGTGTGCCTTAAGTATGCTTTGAAATTACCATAATCCTTTTTAGAGCTTGTGTAAAGGGGGGAGGGAGGGCATGAATAGGGCGAAGGAAGACGGGGGAAATCTGGGTAATTGGGGGGGAAAGAGGACTCCACAGGGGATGTGGGGGAATTAAAGATCGCGTGTAGGGTCGGAGGATGCGAAGGATGGAGAGGTCTGTGCACGTTGGTACTATTTACTAACCCTTCCTCCCTCCTTCCCTCCTTCCTTCCCTCCTTTCTTCCCTCCTTTCTTCCTTCCTTCTCTCCTGTGTGTGTGTGTGTGTCTGTGTCTGTGTCTGAAAATTCACCAATTTAGGACGGTGAGACAGATGGCCAAATGAATGCGCAAGAATCGTGACTGGTGCCCTGGGCCTGACGGAACAGTAAACAAGAAATTCAAGGGATAAGGAAAAGTTTGGATAATTTATGGCATGAATAGACGTAGAGAGCAGTTTTAGGGATCTTGTAATCAGTAGCGGCTGGGTGTGTAGGGGGCGGTAGGGGGAAGAGGAGGGTGAAGGGGCAGAAGTAGTTTGGGGGGGTGGGGGAAGGGAAAAAGCTAGGGTGTTGTTAGAACACTACTTGTCACTCCGGAATATATGTTGTTATTTAGGAGAGTTTTTCTCTCATTTTTCCTCCTCTCGCCTTCCTGTTTTTCCCTTTATCTCTCACTCTCCTCCCTTCCTTCCTTCCTTCCTTCCTTCCTTCCTTCCCTTCCTCCTTCCCTTCCTCCCTTTTTACTTATTTCTCCTGTGTGCCATAGCTTTACGATTATGGAGAAGAATGTTGACAGTAAGTGTAGTGCTTAAAGGGAAAATACCGAAGATGTCATTCTTTCGTAGACGGCAATGGTTCGAAGGGAGTCGTTTTTATAGGCTATTTGTAGCAGTGACTCTTGTTTATGAAAGCATATTCTTTATTTTCTTATACCGACACTGAAAAAGTTCTTTCTTATACCAGCGTTGTCGAAAAAAGACGTACAACTTTGATATCTACAGAATATGAATAGTTTCATTTTTCTTCTTTTTCTTACAGTATAAAAAACTAAAAACAAAAAATGCATATTTCAACATGTTATCATATACATGTATTTTTCCCTGCGCTAGTATCTAAAGTATCCACTTGAGGATACGGAGGTCGCCGGTTCAAGGGAAAAGCAAGGGGATAAGATCCACTTGTGTTTGCCGAGGAGCTGCTGAAGGAGCCCTCAGTGCCCCATCCTCTGTGACGTCATCTGTCGAGGGGAGACTATCCTCTTGTGAATTTTCTTATTTTAGGATTTTCTTGTTAGTCTCCTTTCTTTTTGTAAGGTTCTCTCATGTTTAATTACTGTTGTTGTTAGTACTATCATCATTATTCTTTTCATCACCCTCATATTCACCATTCATCTCCTCATCTTCATTTCTCTCCTCCTTCCTCTCTCCTTTCTCCAGCGCATAAAATTTGCGTTTATTATTTGCTTCTTTTTCAAAATGTATAGCATATGATACCTCTCCAGAAAAGGAAATTTATCCAAAACATAGAAGCAACAGCTATCTAAAAAAAAAATTTGAGTCAGACAGATATTAACTTCGGGAGGACTTGTCCCAGGTGTGGACTGGTGGCAGTAGCAGTCAGTCACTCGCTGCCACAGTAGCATTTGCTATGCATGCTGTGGTTTCGGCGTCACTTTGAGGCGTGATGTATGCCTGCTCGGGGACGCATGATGGTCGGCCGGGGAACGTAGCAGACGAGATTTCTAGCCTCGCCGGGACGTGCGTCGTGTATGTAATTGTATCAGCGCATATGCGAGTCCAAAAGCGGGACCTGTGATACATCACATCCGCGGCGCAAATTTCTGTCTCTGATGCAGTATTTCTCTCTTGGAGATGCGACGTTGTACTATCCCAGGGTGTGTGTGTCTGTCTGTTTACGACATGATCCCCGAAGTCGGTGATGTTTATGCAGTAAATTGAACCAGAATACGGAGAATGCCTGGCGCGTCGGCGGGTGATGAAAGAACACGAAAATCTGTGCGACGTGTATTCATGTATGTGAATGCTCGTTGCATAAGTGCAGAAACTCGTGTAACTCTGTTGTGAATGTCGCCTGTCGAAACTTCCATGTGAAAATGCCGTGCCAATATCCGGGTCAGATTTACCTAGCTATTTCCCCGGGGTGAATGTACGGTCGCTGCGTGATGGAGACGTGTAAAAGCAGCCGCTTAAGGAAAGGGGCCGGAGGGAGCGAGCTCCCCTCAAGGGAATGTATGATTCGTGATGAGGGGATCAAGGAAGGGAAGGGGCTTGGGGCGGCAGGGCGAAGGGTGTTGATGGGTTGAAGGGGCGAGGAGAGAAGGGGAACTGCATTGTTTGCATTCAAAAGAAGGATGAAAAGAAAAAAGAAAAAGAAAACAACTGCGGTCTTCATGGTAAGGCTTCCCTCGCCCCCTTTAACGAGCCTCGGCGGCTTTTTCTTCTCAAAACAATGTGCGAAGTTGCAGCTCAGGCACCGCTCGCTGCTCCTTTTGCGATGCCGTTATGTGCATACTTGGCTACATGGCCGTGGCACCGGGCCGTGTGCGAGGGTGGCTGCGTGCGGGGAAGGTACAGGAGAGCGCGAGATCCTTTTTTCCTTTCTCTCTATGATTTCTTGCCAGCTCCCCCTCGCTATTTCCGTTTCATATCCTTCGTAATGGACATTTTTCCTTCTTCCTTCTTGCTTTTAGCATTCTCTCTCTCGCTTTTTCGTGAGATCCCACGGTCCTGGACGTGTTTCGATCCTTGAAGGGATCATGAAATCTCGTGTTTTACTTATGCAGGTGAAAAATAATACATTTTAATCCAACTTTGTAACTAGTATTTTCCCTCTTACTCTCAATTCTCGGTCAGTAATGAAAAGGTCCATGTACTATAAATTGCTGAAATATTGTTCTGTGTAAATAGGGACGATAACAAGCGCGTTACGCAACGGCCCTTTGTCACGCCATCTCCTCGGCTTTACTTACTGCTCCTCTCCGCAGTTGGAGCGTCCTTAGGGAGCGTCCCCAGCCGTTGTAGGCATGGACTGAATCCGCTACTTGCAGGAAGGAAAAGTTTCACAGTATCACGCGTCTAGTGTTTGATAAAGTATGATATTGTAGTATTTTTTTATTGACACGTATTTTCCTTCTTTTACTGATGAATGAGTGCGAAACAAACGGTTACAGCAGTTTCATCCAGAACTGAACTGAGTCGGATATAATGTTCCATTTAAGTAAGGGTTTAAGATTCCTCTCTCTTGCTCAGATTGAGTTCGCATTTCTCGGGGCAGATTGGACACAGCTGGAAAGCACCCTGTAAACACGGCACACGTCCCTCGCTCGGCAATGGGATGGAGAGCCCGGAGAACCAATTAAACTTTGACGATTTTGAGAGCTGCGGTAAAGAGTTCAGGGTGAGACAAGGGACGGAACACGCGACAGGGAGATGGGATGGAGGGGAGGGTGTGGGAGGGGGTAAGGGGTCTCGGGTTCTCGAAATTGGGAATGAAAGGCATAACGGATTTGTCCGCAAATAGTTTTCCTGGCTTTTGTCTTCCCAGTTTTCCTCCTTTCCGTTGCTTCGTCTTCTTTTTCTTCTTCCTCCTTCTGTTCCTCCTCCTCCTCCTTCTCCTCCTCTTCCTTCTCCTCTTTCTCTTCCTTCTCTTCCTCTTCCTTCTCCTCTTCCTCTTCTTCTTCCTCCTCTTCTTCTTCCTCCTCTTCTTCTTCCTCCTCTTCTTCTTCCTCCTCTTCTTCTTCCTCCTCTTCCTCCTCCTCTTCCTCTTCCTCCACCTCATCCTCCACCTCCTCCAGCTCCACCACCTCCTCCTCCACCTCCTCCAGCTCCTCCTCCACCTCCTCCAGCTCCTCCTCCACCTCCTCCAGCTCCTCCTCCACATCCTCCTCCACCTCCTCCAGCTCCTCCTCCACATCCTCCTCCACATCCTCCAGCTCCTCCTCCACATCCTCCTCCACCTCCTCCAGCTCCACCACCTCCTCTTCTTCTTCTTCTTCTTTTTCTTCTTCTTCTTCTTCCTTCTCCTCCTCTTCTCATGTAATTCGAAACCTCCCTTCTCCCTTGCGCGGTGTTAGATGCTGTGTCCCTGTGTTGAAGTGGGCTCTGTTGAGAATTTGGATTTAAAGGGGATAACTTACCTGAATTGGTCTTTCCTCTCCGACTTCATATATATATATATATATATATATATATTATATATATAATATATATATATTATATATAGATATATATATTTATATATATAAATATATATATATAAATATATATATATATATATATATATATATATATATATATATATATATGTGTGTGTGTATATGTATATATATGTATATATATGTACATATATGTATACACACATGTATACACACATGTATACACACATGTATACACAAACACACAAACACACACAAACGCACACGTACAAATATACGTCTACTAAGTTCATGGGCCAACTCGTATACGTGGCGCGATGAGCATGAGCGAGTATCGGCCGCTGAATTATCTGGACGTCTTCCGGTAATCAGCAGAAGTAATGACGTCGAACTCGGGCGAACATCGGAAGGTCGAAGGTGAGCGACGGAGGCTGCGTCTTATTAATAACTCGAGAGCAGGAATAGAAAAAATGGAATTGGAATATCAGGGAAGAGATGCGAATATGAATTAATGAATTTTGAAACAAAGGATTTTCCCCCGTATGAAATTCGTTGCGAGAAACAATTCGTGGAATATGGATAAACATTTTATATATTTTGGGAATTGCGAGCGAGGATTTATGAATAAATATACATCACGGGGGCTTGCGTAATCGCATTGCAAAGAACGGCGAGCTGATGCCATATTGGGAAAAATGATGGCAAGGAGATATTGGGACAGGACAAGGTATTATAGCCGGATTCAACGATGAGGCGAATTTTCTGTTTCCAATATCTGGGAAGAAGATAAATTTTCTTGTTCGCTGGAGTACTGCGCTGTGTCGTCGTCGGCACGCTTCCCAGTGTTTGTTTATTTGTGGGGTTGTGTTTTTTTTTTAGTAAATATCCTTCGCTGTCTAATTGTGAATGTTCGGTATACTTGGAAAGGTAAGCTGATATGCCAGATTGTATTTTTTTTTCTCCGGAGGCAAAACGAGCTTCAATCGCAGTTATTCGCGCTTTTTCTCCCACGGCGAGAATGATTGAATGTTTTCTTGTGCGAGGGGTTCCCAGCCACGCACGGGTGTCCTTGCATGGTAAAAAAGGCAGAGAGTGAGATAGCATGACGCGTCTACGCTAAAACGTTCTCACTTTTATGCAAATGAGCCCGTGCGAGCCAGTCTGTATGCAGTTCAGGATAACACAATGTTTGAATTTTCTTGCCCCTTCTCCTTCCCCGCTTCTCATTCTTTTTCCTTGGATAAATTTTGAAGAAAAAAAACTGTACCCCGGTTTCGTTATTATCTACGGGTTGAATATTCGCCGATGCCTTTTACGGTCGCGTGAAATGAGAGAATAAAAATTGTACACCGAGAGTGGAATGGGATTGAAATTCGTTTTGTAATCTGTCCCGGCGCTTTGGGCCTCGCAAACTTGTGTGTATCTTTCTCTCTCCCGCTCTCTCTCTCTCTCTCTCTCTCTCTCTCTCTCTCTCTCTCTCTCTCTCTCTCTCTCTCTCTCTCTCCTCCCTTCCTCCCTCCTCCCTCCCTCCCTCCCTCCCTCCCTCCCTCCCTCCCTCCCTCCCTCCTTTCTCCCTCTTCTTCCCCTTCTCCCTCCCCCTCTCCCTCCCCCTCTCCCTCTCCCTCCCCCTCTCCCTCCCCCTCTCCCTCTCCCTCCCCCTCTCCCTCCCCCTCTCCCTCTCCCTTTCCCTCTCCCTCCCTCTCCCTCTCCCTCTTTCTCTCCCCCTCTCTTTCCCTCTCTTCGTCTTTCTCATATTCTCCTCCTCGTGCTTCGACATGTGGTTAAGTCATTGTTTTTTTTTTCAAGCCGATATTGAAGTTGGATGATCCAAAGCTACAGGCATGCAAGCCTCGATCTGCGATGTTCTTCTAGTTGGGCGGCCGTCAGACAGGGGCAGCCCCGAGCAGCAGACCAGCAGCTAGCGGCGCGGATGGCACGAAAAAAACTGTTCCTTGTTTCAGAGTTGAGCGGCGGCGCGAGAAGCTGGGAGACGGCCCGTGAAGCTCTTCCCTGGGAGTGGCTCGCTCGCTCTTGAAGGGGAGGGGAGGCAGGGAGGGCTTTGATGGGGGTTTCAGGGATTCAGGGGGTGTTGGGGGACAGGGAGCGTTGAGGGTCGTGGGGCGTTGGGGATATCAGGGGGCGGGGTTTTCAGAGGGTAGGTGAATGGGTATGGAAAAAGATGTAGGGGGAAAGGGTTCAAAGGGAGATCGTGTATGCCAGGGATAGATGTTGCAGGGTGCAGTTAGGGAGGACAAAAGGGCAAAGGGACGTGTAAAGTGATGTAACTGATGACCGGCGAGGAGCAAGAAAACTTCCGGAAAGGGAGGGAAATCTCCGACCCTGCTCGCGAGTGCCACGTGTCTTGTCCAGAGCGGAAGGAAAAGGTGACAATAGGGAGCCACCTTAAAAAAGCGCTCGAAGGTTTCCAGCAATCTTTCCTGCAGACAATAGACAGCCCAAAAATGACGTCGCCGTAACCTGAGGTCCAGGACCTCGACCGGCTATGGAGCAGCGAGAGGCATCTCGAGGGTAATTAAGGGCGGCCGTATCTCACCCGGAGACACCCCGCCGCCGCCCGAGCGCGAGCATGGACAAAGGGATACATGAGCGCCGTCCGCCAACGGCCAGTAATGGGAGCGGCCCCGAGATCTTGCCACACATGCTGCAGAGGCCCTTAGAGGCTCGGCGCTCGAGGGGCGTGTTGCCATGGGAACCACATTGTTTTCAACCCCTTTCTTCTCTCTTTTTTATGCTTTTGTTTATCCAGTGTTGTTACACGTGAGGCGTGGGATAGAGGAAAACCGCGTCTAAATTTATATATTCGGTTGATATTCCTGTGAGGTTTAAATACACGGTTCTTGTCTGGTTATTTGTGTTATTTTACGATTGGTTTGTCTGCTTGTTTTGTTTCAAAAGCCATGCAGTGAGCTATTACTATTTCAATACATCGCTCGTCCGTTAGTTTCAATCGAAATTCCAGGGTCCGAATCATTAAACCGAGCGACGCGATCGTTACGGCGTCGCCACTGCCGGCTCTCGGAGTTGGCCGCGATTCCAGTGTCAGGCAATAAAGGGAAAAGTCATCTCCGTCGATTATAAAAAAGTAGAAAAAAGGTCCAGCAGCAACCGATTTTTTCCGTTTTTTGCTATCATATTTTCTTCAGGAGTCTCGCATTTATATCTGTAAATCTCATCTAATGATTTTCCAAGTCATTAGTTTAAAGTGTTGAATGTGGTTGCATGGGAGAGGGAGGAGAGGGGCGGGTGGGAGGGATTGCTAATTACCCAGAGTTGGGTGATTTTGCTCCAAAGAATTATTATTCTGCCAAGCCATTAGGTATGGGAGCGTATCAGGGGACCAAAAATAGAGGCGCCAATTGGGGAAGCGCAGTTGGTGTCGGAAACGTTTTTTTTTCAGATCCAGCGTCCAGAAGTTCGTTTTATGAACGTTTAATTTCGGCAAATTAAGGCGAGCGACCCCAAGCGGACGATAATGTGTGTTGATGTAAAAGTTCAAGTTCAAAGTTCAAAATGTTCGGCGTAGTTTGGCGTCTTCTCTTATTTACATGCGTCCTCAAAGTTAGTGGAAGTCTGAGGATATATTTTACCTGAAGAGGCGTTTTAAATAGAGACAATGGAAGAAAATGGAGGATTGAAAGAAAATGAGGAACATAATTCTAGGTACAGGGAAGTAAACTTATTTGATGGAGAAATAGAGAAAAAGAGTGAAATAAAAATTATGATTTCTTGTTAAACATTTTTGTTTCTTTTAAGGCTCTTTATTTTGCGAAAGAAGTGGAAAGGTCGAGTTTCTTAATGAAAAAGGAAAGGTCTAAAACTAAGAGAAACTGGAGAGGAATTGAGAAAATAGTCGAAACGGCGGAAATATAAAGCAGGACGTTGAATAACGACACTGGAATGAGAGCGCTCTTCATGAGACGCGGAGAGGAGGAAGAAGGGGAGGGGGAAGTGAGAAGAAAGAAGGAAATGGAAGAGGAAGAGGAGAAGGAGACGGATTGGAAAAGTCGCGGAAAAGTGGAGGGTGTAATGAGGACGGGAAGAGGATCGGAGGCGGGGAGATGGGCAGTTTGCGATCGAGGAAAGGGGCGAGGGCGTTGAAGTTCGCAACAAAGGAAAACACGGGCGGGCAGAAGTCGACCTGAGATCAAGTGAGGGTAATGGCGGAGGGAGAAGAGACGCTGGTCACGGGGCGAAAGGGGAAAGTCTAAGGGGACGGACGCCCGATTTCACTGATGCAAATTATCCGAGGCGGCCAAGTGGGTGTTAGTTTGCACCCCTTGCATAGGGGAGTTGACTTTACTAGGGAAAATGCCTTTATTTTCTTTGTAAAAGAGAGTCGGAAGAAACAGAGAAATGAAAGAAATATTCCACAATCCAAATTTCTCCGAAAAGGTTATGTGAGAGGCCTGCAGATGACACAAGCTGGGGCAACGAGACCAGCTGGTGGCGGGGGCGCGGCTGGCATAAACAGGAGGTTATGACGAGTTCGCGAGAGGAAGGCCCAGGAACCTTGGGTTCTGTTATGACACCAGCGTCGACCCGGTTCTTATTAGCGGTTCCAAAAGCCTTCTCCATCTCGTCCGCAACTGGAAAAATTGCTCTTCTCGGCGCCGCTGCCATATTACTGAGGGGAAAGATGTTTTTTACAATCGGCTCATGTTTTCTTTTCTTTTGCTATTTCTCTATTATTTTTTTTAGGTATTGGTGCTATTTTTTGTATTAGTGGTACAGCAAGTATTAGTATCATGATAATCATCACGATGATACTTATTACGCATTTGCGCTGGGTGATTCTATGAGAGTTTTTTTTCTTGTTCTTCGGGGCACCCAAGAAATAAAATATTCATACCAAACAGATGCGCATGCAGATGTGCTGCTCCCCGTGTGCATATTGTGTCTTGTAGGTGATCCGGGGTTATGGAACGCACTTTCTACCATATGGATGAGTTTGGAATTTTTCTGCCGTCTTAAGGAACATTTGGAGTAAGGACGCTCTACTCATATAGCTGCGCATTTTTATATGACTACGTTGGGACGTATAAAACGTTGTACATGCATACAAATATAGATGCATTTGCTATATGTAAACTAGCTGAACACGCTCTCTCTCTCTCTCTCTCTCTCTCTCTCTCTCTCTCTCTCTCTCTCTCTCTCTCTCTCTCTCTCTCTCTCTCTCTCTCTCTCTCTCTCTCACACTCACACACTCACACACTCACACACACACACACACACACACACACACACACACACACACACACACACACACACACACACACACACACACACACACACACACACATATATATATATACTTACACACACACACACACACACACACACACACACACACACACACACACACACACACACACACACACACACACACACACACACACACTCACATACTCTCTCACACACACACACACTCACATACTCTCTCTCACACACACACACACACACACACACACACACACACACACACACACACACACACACACACACTCACACACACACACACACACACACACACACACACACACACACACACACACACACACACACACACACTCACATACTCACACACACACACACACACACACACACACACACACACACACACACACACACACACACACACACACACACACACACACACACACTGAGTAATATCTACTCATACTCTTAGGAGAACAAATAACGCAAGGAGAAAGTCAAAGCCAAGACACCTTTGTGATTAATTGAAGGAGCAACACTGGTCTTTGTCGATCGTGCCTCTGACTTCTCTACCTCCTCCCTCTCCATCTTTTTCGTTCCCCTTTACACTCACTCATTCTCTTCGCTCTCTCTCTCTCTCTCTCTCTCTCTCTCTCTCTCTCTCTCTCTCTCTCTCTCTCTCTCTCTCTCTCTCTCTCTCTCTCTCTCTCTCTCTCTCTCTCTCCCCCTCTCTCCATCTCTCTCTCTCGCTCTCTTCATCTCTCTATCTCGCTCTCTCTTATCACTCACGCTCTTTATCTGCCTGTCTGTATACCCTTACCTGTCTGGCTGTCCTCAGACCATTCAACTTTGACATTTTCACTTTTAGGAAACAATCCAATTATTTTGATATTAGAAGGATTGCAGCCAAAATAGATTATTGCTTTACTAAGTTTACCTTTGCAGAGAAAGGATTGCAAGTAAAATAGATTATTGCTCCACCGAGTTTTCGTTGGTAATATATGCTTTGTATCGCCCTACACAAATATACCGTATCTTACAGTGAGACGACTTGTCGGGTAAAGTATTGCTGATCCGTATAATCAACAGCCAGATCATAATTGATTTCGAAATTAATTTAGTTATTGCAATAAACCTGAGAGTGATATCGACTGAATTCGCAGAGGAGTCTCTTTTTGTGTCATCTAGCGCGTAGGGGAATCGGAAATTTACTGACTGGGTTTCGACTCGCATCACAGTTCCCTGCTTTATGTTTTCCGACCGTGTATGTGTTTGGCCAGCAACAGATAAGACGAGTGTGCAGACGTTATTACAAGTTTACTCCCGAGCACAATGACACCGCCGGGAATATATATAGGCGGTTGCACATATATTCCGCTAACGTCGCTCTCGTAATTAAACTATGTACAAAATGTTGGAAGGCGGAATGTTGCGATGCTGTGTATCGCGTAGAAGCGTTGCCGTGAAACGTGGTGTTTATGGCATGTTTAATATATTTCGTGGCCGGTTTTAATCTTTTCAGTTCGGATAGCGGTTTTAGTTGATCTCGTATTTCATTTCTGTTTTATTATTATTGGTGGTGTTATTGTTTTAACTATTATTATTATTGCTGCTGTTGATGTTTATGTTATTATTACTATTGTTATTGTTATTATTATTATTGTTATTATTATTATTATTGTTATTATTATTATTATTATTATTATTATTATTATTATTATTATTGGTGCTACTGTAGTACCACCAATAGTCGTTTCCCCTATCTATCAACCCGCAAGTCATTCCTCTCCCCGTCGCCATCGCTTTCCTTCCGTCATTCGTGCGCTGTTTCACCCCCCCCCCCCCTCCCGCCGCCGTCTCGAGGCAGCCGAGACACACACTTGACCTGTAAATATTCCGTTGTCCTGACCGGGTCAGGGCGGAGCTCTCGCCTTGTGTGAATTCTTCCTGGAGATCCCGTCCGTCATCTTTAGGAGCGGCATAAGAAATTCAAAGTGAGAGTCACGCCGGAAGAGGGAAGAAAGAGCGGGGGCGGAGGAGGAGGGGGGAGGAGGAGGGGGAGGAGGAGGGGGAGGAGGAGGAGGGGGGGGAGGAGGAGGAGGTGGCAAAGTGCTTACGGAAAGAGAGAACATCAAGGCGACTTTTTGTTCGTTTTTTGCAAAGGGTATTTTTCGTGTTATTTGTTATTTTTATCGTATTATTATTGTCCCAAACTTATATGTATATGTATGTATGAATGTATATATGTATGTATGAATGTATATATATAGATATGTATATATGTATATATATGTGTGTGTGTGTGTGTGTGTGTGTGTGTGTGTGTGTGTGTGTGTGTGTGTGTGTGTGTGTGTGTGTGTGTGTGTGTGTGCTTGCGTGCGTGCGTGCGTGCGTGCATATACATATACACTCGCATATACTCGTACACACACACACACACACACATATATGTATATATATATATATATATATATATATATATATATATATATATATATATATATATATATCCGCCCCCTGAGCGAGAGCTAAGCAGTGCAGGCGCCTGAAACGCTGGAGCGATGACTGAAGTTTCTCCGCTGCCCTTCGGAGGGTCAAGGAAGCCTAACATTGTTATAGCTTGTTTCTTGGGAAGAGTAACTCGATTTGTGCGGCATTCTACACCGAGCAGGATTTTACCGCACTGTATTCGGTATCGTCGCCCTCGTATTTTTGAGAAGATTCGAGGCGGGAAGGGGGAGGGGGGATGCAGTCAGTAGTTTGATTTTTTTTTAATATGACTGAAGAATGTGTATGTATCAGTTTTGTTGTCGTTTTTATGATTATTTTATTCTAGTTTTTTATCATTGTTGCTCATATATTTTATTCACCATTTCATGTAAATCCTCCTTGAATATATATAGTAAAATAATTTTTTTTAAGACGTGAAACATATTCAGTCAACTTTGTGGAAGCGAGTGGTATACCGTAAAAAAAAATCATAAACCTCCAAAGATGAAAAGGAGTCGCCAAGAATGCCTCCCCCACACACCCCTACCCCCAACCCCTGTCTCCCCCAATTCCTCGATTCCCCATATTCCATCCCCCCCCCCCCTTTCTCCCTCCCTCTCCACGGTTACTGCCTCCTCCTTGATGTACAGCCAGAGCTTGGACGCCGTAGGCAGCATAAACCTCGGGCGCCTCAAAAGAAACCCGGAGTTGTGATCTCGGAGAGCCATACAATTTGTGGTTCATAAACGTTTCTTAAAAGGATTTTATTTATATCTTTTTTTTCTTCAGGGTAAGGCGGTTTGAAAGTAGCCACATATTTTATTTATTTATGTTAATTTATATTCCTATGTTTGTTGTGTTGCAAATAAACATGCAAATAAGCTATAAAATTTGCCAGTGTTCTAGATAACAGCCAACGGCGACTTTCAGAGATTACAGAAGGAGACCATTTCAAGTCGAAAAGCCTACAAGTTAGCTTTCTGAAAAGACGACGTAAAGCGGATAAATGTGCCTTGTTCAGGACAAAATACCATATTGGAAGAGGCGATATAGAACTCTGTATGCTGAGTCAACAGGAGGTGTTTGGAGTAAATAATTGTGGAAGTAACACTGTCTAGTTTTTTATATACATACGCTTTGTATGTATATGAAAAGTAGTGA
>NC_061820.1:5328511-5333511 GCF_019202785.1 Penaeus chinensis
TAATCTTTTGTTCTCCGTGATATTGTCTCTTTCTCTCTCCTTTCTGTTATGCTTTCCTTCTTTCTCTCTTTTTTCTCCATCCCCTCCCTCTCTCTCTCTTGCACTTGCTTTTTCTCTTTATGTCCCTCTCCTCCCTCTCTCATTCTCTGCCTCCCTTCCTTTCGTTCTCTCCCTCACTTTGCTCTATGTTGATCTGTTTATGGCTGTGACAGTTTTATGGCATGTATTATCAGAACCTGACAAACTTTTTTATCTCTCGTTTCTCGCGGAGCGAAGTGTTAGTGAATCGGCGAAAACACGTTTTTGATGATTGTTTTATTGACAGTGCTTTTTGTTTCTGGATTATCCCATACTGGTTATATTCCAACAACAAAAGAAAAGAAAACGTGTTTATTGTTCCTCTTTCGTCTTTATTGCCCGTCTTTAGTCTTCGAGTCTTATAAATATGCCCGCGAAATCTCTTCTTTCCCCGGTACGTAATAGCGACGCGACAACGTGTGTTTTATGTCTTGTCTGGTATATTGAGTCAAAGAACGTCTTGGGAGGGCAAAGTGACCTCATTTATGATGATGAATGCTGCTTCTGGTAGGGTTTATGGGCGGACATTATATTTATGGGCGTGATTTGTGGCCGGAGCTCCAGATTACCAGCGGGCGTGACTGGGATATACAATGGAAAGTTTGCCGCGTAATGATGAATGATTTTGAGGGTGTCATTGGCGTTTGGCTCTGGGTGTCGGGTGTTAGTTTGCTTGCGAGGAAAGAGAGTGATGGTGGCAACACGGTGGGATTATCGTGGCGAAATGGCCGTTGTTTGGTTTGCGATCCTTTTGTTCTCGCTTTATGTTTCATGGGGAAATGGGTATGGTGGGCTGTGTTTATAAATTGCCATGTGTTTAGTTTTCGCTTTCATTAAGTTCGTGTTTAGTCTATTTAAGATTATTGCCCTGTATGGTTAGACAAGTACAGGTATTTGAGAGATGGGAAATATTTGTGGAAAATACGGTTTCTATTGTTTATTGGTGTTTAGGTTATTACGTTCCTATACCTGTAATTCCACTAGTAAATGTAATCATGAATAATTAATTTGAAAAGTGTTTTATATACCAAATGCATAAATGAAGAAAATATAAAGAAAACATGATCGTAAAGGATTTCGACATATGGATGGATTTGGGCGAATAAATGAAAATGCCTTTCGAGATTTCCGGGTAAAGAAGGAAAAGCCATTTCTCTTGGCATCGCTACCAATTTAAATTTTAATGCCTTTCTTTGGCGATGTAGTTGGGGTAATATATAGACTGATTGGGAGGGAGTGCTGTAATGTCGATCAATTCAGTTTAGTTTTGTCAGTTCCCTTAGGTATATGATATTTAAGTTGTAAAAGGAATAGTATATTCGGTGAAGAATGATGGTAGTAGTAGAGAAATTACGATAATATTAATAGATTGAGAAATGATGATACTATTAATAGAGTGAGAAATGATAACAAAGTGAGAAATCATGATAGTAATATGATGAATGATATACGCTTTGTAACATAGTAGGAGTATTATACTGAGAAAATAGTAATAGTGAGAATAAGAAGTGTACTGAATGGGTCTGCCGGTCATGTGAATATGTTGCAGCAGTCTTCACCCAAAAGTATGACCGTTCTAGATTTTCTTCAATTAATTGCAGAAAGGCACCCAGAATTTCTCGTTCTTTTGCATATGCATAAAGTCATTTGCATGGCTAATAAGTATTGCAATTCACATGACGGAAAATTATATCTAAAAATGTGATGCCGTTTTAGAGGCGACGTAGTTCCTGGCGGAGGTAAAGGTGAGGAAGGTGAGGGGAAGTATTGTTCATAGGCGTTCACTCTCTTTCTCTTCCTCGCCCTCGCCCCCCCCCCCCCCCTCTCTCTGTCTCTCTCTCTCTCTCTCTCTCTCTCTCTCTCTCTCTCTCTCTCTCTCTCTCTCTCTCTCTCTCTCTCTCTCTCTCTCTCTCTCGTCTCTGTCTCTCTCTCTCCTTCCTCCCTCTCTCTCTCCCTCTCTCTCTCCCTCTCTCTCTCCCTCTCATTCTCCTCCTCCTCCTTCTTTTCCTTCATTTTCTTCTTCTTCTTCTTCTTCTCCTCCTCTCCTTCTCCCTTTCTCTCTCCTGTCCTTCCCCTCTGCCATCCCTCTAATTCGAGACTGTGGGAAGGAGGTCCCGCAGGAGTACTCGGGAGCGTTACATACATGCTAGCATCCCGGACTCCCCAGAGTAGAAGAGAGAGAGAGGAAGGGAGCGGAGAAGGAGAAGGGGAATGAGGAGCGGGGAAGGACAAGGTTAATTGAGGGGAGGTGGAGAAGGGAAATGGGAGAATGAGGGAGTAGGGAGAAGGATAAAGAAGAAGCAGGGTAGAAGAAAAAGGGTTATAGCTTGGGGTCAGAGATAAGGCGACTCTCCCTTTATTCATGGAAGGGAGACCATTGGTCGTAATCTTGATTTTTTTTACTTTTATCTTATGGATTCGCAGGGAGGGATGGTGCGGGGAGGGGAGGGGGGAGGGAGTAGCAGTTGAGTTCCTCCTGGGTCTCGTTGGCAAAGGGAAGGTCTCTAGGAAATTTAAACCCAGGTGATGCCGCTATTATCCATTTAATTCTTCCTCCTTTTCCGTCGAACGCTAAGAGCAAATGGGTTTTAATTCGCGCCAATGGCCTTTCGAACCCTACCCTCTGGTCCCCGGGTACGGTATATTGTCCCAGTGTGTGTCTTCGCGTTATCCAATTTTCCCAGCTGATAACTTCATTAAAGTGTTAGTTCTCTCTCTCTCTCTCTCTCTCTCTCTCTCTCTCTCTCTCTCTCTCTCTCTCTCTCTCTCTCTCTCTCTCTCTCTCTCTCTCTCTCTTTCTTTCTATTTCTCTTTCTCTCTCTTTCTCTCTCTTTCTCTTACTTTATCAGCCTGTCTTTCTTTCTGTTTGTCTCCTCCCTCCCTCGCCTTCTCCCTTTCCCTTTGCGGCACCACCAAGCAGGTCAAAGGAGAGCCGAGACCGACATTATTCACGGTTTGGGCTCTCGACCTCGCCTTCGTCTGGCTAATGGCGGGTAACTACTGTCGAGATGTGATCGGGAGGCAAGAGGTTGCGGAAGCTGATGCGTGGGAGATGAGGTCACTTGTCGGATCACTTGGACGTTTTCTTTTTATTCTCCTTTTATCCCGTTTTTTCTAAGAGGGGAATGGTAGTCACGAGTTCATTTGTGAGTTTAATATTCGTGTAAGGTATGTTGTTATTAGTGTATTTGTGGAAATGGATGTCTGTAATATG
This sequence comes from Penaeus chinensis, assembly GCF_019202785.1. Classification (NCBI taxonomy): domain Eukaryota; kingdom Metazoa; phylum Arthropoda; class Malacostraca; order Decapoda; family Penaeidae; genus Penaeus; species Penaeus chinensis. The sequence goes on from NC_061820.1 coordinate 5,331,804, forward strand.
AATTATGTAGGGTTTTTTTTTTATTTCTAGTTGTACTGCTGAACATATTCCGAAATATAGAGAAGAGAACTCGCTACATGCAAGTTTAATGGTACGCCGTTAGTAAGGCGATAAAGCAGGTAGGGGAACAACCAGAGGTGTATTCTCTGTGAGGGACAGAAGAGGGAGGGAGGGAGTGAGTGAGGGATAAAGGAAAAGAGGGAGAGGGACCAGAACTGGTAGATACATAGGTCGATAGATAGAGGCGTGCTGCAACAGATGACAAATCTGGTGAAAGTAACCTGAGTACGTCAGTGCAAGCCTTGTGAGCTGACAATTTTCCGGATTCTGGAAATGGGAAGATGGACGGCGAGAGTTGCAAAGTGATGGGGAGGGAAAAATGAGAGGGAGTGGAAGAGGAGCAGGTGAGATGTGGGTAGAAGAATGGGATAAAGGAGAGACTGGGGCCCCTTTTCCTCGCCGCTCAAAGCACAGTTCAGACGCCTGTCTCTCATATCCTCTCCGGCAGCATACAGGTTCATTACAACTTTTTGAGACGTCTGCGTCATATCCTGAAGCATCGCATTTGCAAGAGGGATGGAAAAGTGGACACAGCATGCCCAGCCTTACTCGCCGGATACTGAGTACATGACACTTCAGTGATTTTCTTTCTTTCGTCAATGACGTCTTTTGAAATAGCTCGGATGATGAAGCTGATGATAAATTCTATACTGTGCTAGGGAGAGTAAGCAGGAGCCAAACGTGGTTTTACATGCATTAAAAACAAAACAAAAACATATATTTTATCTCATAATTTTCGTTTTCGTAATGTCGCTTTTTACGTTTTACATCATATAAATTAGTATATGTTTGTATATGTATATATATGTGTGTATATATATACACACATATATATGTGTGTATATATGTATATACATATATATATGTGTATATGTGTGTATATATATATATATATATATATATATATATATATATATGCATAAATATATATATATATATATATTTATTTATTCATTTATATATATATATACATACATACATATATATATATATATATATATATATATATATATACATACATATATATATATATATATATATATATACATACATACATACATACATATATATATACATATATACTTTTTTCTAAGAACATGAGAGAAAGAAAGCCAATGTTTCCAACAAAAAGCCAAGAGAAAGTTCGTTTTCCAGCGCCTGGGCCTCATCCAGAACAGCTCATTAGACCCCCCGGGCGCCTTAAAGTGCGAACATTACCGGCTCTTTCCTTGATATTGTTAACACTTGCTGTGATGCTAAATGAAGTTAGTCTCCCCCCGAGTACTTCCGGTTGCCCAACCAGTGCGCCACTGATCGAAACTTTTTTCCTTGCAACTGTTTGAAAACAACTATTCTGAGGCAACTTTTCCCCCTCAGTGATCCCGGAATAGAAAACCGCAGTTCAACCTTTTTTGGAAGTTTGGAGGGACGTTTAGGATGTGACTTAGACACACACACACACACACACACACACACACACACACACACACACACACACACACACACACACACACACACACACACACACACACACACACATGTATAAATTCATATATATATATATATACATATATACATATATATATTTATTTATATTGTTCTGACTAAGGTCATCATTGTCATCACCATCATCATCGTCCTCATCATC
>NC_061820.1:5361011-5368511 GCF_019202785.1 Penaeus chinensis
GGGTAACTGAAGCGCATTCACAGTCATAATATATGTTAACGTTTCACAAAAACAATAGAATTTCTGAAGGGCAAGTGTTGAAGGCGAGATGTAGTGAAATACGGCGTAGAGTAGAGAACATTTCATTATTGTGTAATGAGAGACGCGAGAGTACGTGTAAGTGTGAGTGTGAGTGTGATTGTCTGAGAGTGAGAGTGACTGACAAACAAACAGGTAGACAAGCAGACACAGGAAGAATGGGAGAGAGAAAGAGAAGGGATGAGTTGTATTTACGTCTCTGTCGATTAGCTTTTTCAGCCGCTGCGCTGCGCTACCATCACATTTGCCAGCTAGCATGAATTATTTAGTAGCACCAGCGGAGAAGGCTTAATGAAAAAAGAGAGAGGAACCTCCTCTTCCACTTAGGCAGGAGGATAGTTTGAATAGCTTTTGATTGAGTTCATTAATATATATTTTTATATTTTAGTAAGAACGTGTATTTTTATATTACTTTTCAAGTATGATGGAGAATTCTTTGATGGCCTTTGATGCTGCATTAAGATATCTCATAGAAAATGTTGATCTTTTAAAGCATGTCGAGACTTTTATGAGAAAATGTTTTCGCTTCTAGCTTTTCATTCGTTGGCTGAGAGGGAAAGAGGGATACGGAAAGATTATACTGAGATAAAAATTGTAGAAAGAGAGAGAGAGATCATGGAAAGAAAAAAATATCAAGGAATAGGAAGAAATTGTAGAGAGGGAAGAAGAGAGAAGAGAGTGTGAGTGTGTGTGTGTGTGTGTGTGTGTGTGCGCGCGCACCTGTCTGCGTCTGTGTTTGCTCTTGTCTATGGAGTGTGCCTGTGTGTTTGTGTGTCTTTACGGTGTAAATGAATGATTTCTAACAGATTCGCCAAAAAAATTAGGAATGAGAAATGTAAACAGGAAGAGGAACTCAAAGCTGTTTTGTTTCTTTCTGAGTTTACATTTTACATTTGCCAGGAAAGTTCGCAGATTTATTTTTTTGAGTTACTGAATTATTATTGTTGTCAGTTTTTTTCGAATACAAACCGTGTCACGGTATTATCGTAAGTTCTTCGAACTCGCTCTATATTTGTTGTTGTATTTGTGTGTATGTGCTTTGGTAAGTGTACGTATGTATGCGTCCAGATGTATCTGTGGATGTTCATGTATGTGTATTTCTCCCCACTGCATGTAAGCTGAAAGTATATCATGTAGGATGGTCATATCATGTAGGTCCCAGGTGGTCAGCGTGACAGCTTTCTCTGCTCCCATTTGTCTTTCTGGGGGTAATTAAATGGTAGACTGTGCTTGGACAATTACTCACGCGCCGGTTATTCATCATTAGTGAAGTGGAACAGAGGCGAGCTTGTGTGTTCAGTATTTAGATATGTAGTGTGCAGTGTTTAGTTTAGAATTTGATGTGTGTGCGTTTGTGTCTATGTGTAAATGTGTGCGTATGTGTGTGTTTTTCTTTTTTGTGTGTGTGCGTCTGTATTTATGTGTACATGTGGATATTATGATGTGAGCGTGCGTTTGCTTCTGTATGTATGCCTGTGTGTATTGGCGTCTGCAGTGTTATTTACGGTGATGTCGATGGCAGCGAATGTTGTAGACGCGGGTGTAGATTGCAAAGGCCATTGTAGACACCGATATTGGATGACGAGCTCGGCAATATTGCTCGCCCCACCCTGCAAAACACACAAACACAGCAATACAGCGGATTCTCTATCGGGGATACCGGTGGAGCCATGGATTTCTATACCATTCTCTCTCAACCATCCTCTTTCTAGGCCATGGATGTCCATATCCACAATCCTCTCTCTCTCTCTCTCTCTCTCTCTCTCTCTCTCTCTCTCTCTCTCTCTCTCTCTCTCTCTCTCTCTCTCTCTCTCTCTCTCTCTCTCTCTCTCTCCCTCCCTCCCTCCCTCCCTCCCTCCCTCCCTCCCTCCCTCCCTCCCTTCCTCCCTCCCTTCCTTCCTCCCTCCCTCCTTCCTCCCTCCTCCCTCCCTCCCTCCCTATCTCCCCCCCTCCCTACCTATCTCCCCCCTCCCTACCTATCTCCCCCCCTCCCTACCTATCTCCCCCCTCCCTACCTATCTCCCCCCCTCCCTACCTATCTCCCCCCCTCCCTACCTATCTCCCCCCCTCCCTACCTATCTCCCCCCCTCCCTACCTATCTCCCCCCTCCCTACCTATCCCCCCCTCCCTACCTACCCCCCCCCTCCCTACCTATCTCCCCCCCTCCCTCTCTCCCTCTCTCCCTCTCCCTCTCTCTCTCTCTCTCTCTCTCTCTCTCTCTCTCTCTCTCTCTCTCTCTCTCTCTCTCTCTCTCTCTCTCTCTCTCCCTCTCCCTCTCCCTCTCCCTCTCCCTCTCCCCCCCCTCTCTCTCTCTCTCTCTCTCTCTCTCTCTCTCTCTCTCTCTCTCTCTCTCTCTCTCTCTCTCTCTCTCTCTCTCTCCCTCTCTCCGTCTCTCCGTCTCTCCCTCTCTTTCTCTCCCTCTCTCCCTCTCTCCCTCTCTCCCTCTCTCCCTCTCTCCCTCTCTCCCTCTCCTCCCTCCCTCCCTCCCTCCCTCCCTCCCTCCCTCTCTCTCTCTCTCTCTCTCTCTCTCTCTCTCTCTCTCTCTCTCTCTCTCTCTCTCTCTCTCTCTCTCTCTCTCTCTCTCTCTCTCTCTCTCACACACACACACACACACAGCACAATACACGTGGAACTGAAAAGACTGTTACTCTCTTCCCCAACACTCACTCTATTGAGTCTGAAATCATAACTATAAAGTCTTAATATACACTATGTTTCTCTGTTTTCCACTCTTAATTCCTGTTTCTCCTCGGATAATCATCGTGTCACCCTTTTCTGTAAACCGTCTATTTTCCCTGAACATTCAGTAAGAACGTGCTATTACGAGGCTATCTTTGAACGATTACGCTACCCACTTTTGTTTCTTACTGATACCCGTACCCCAAAAAAATCACGCAATATAGAAAAAATATCTCAACAGCAAATACAGATTTCTACAGCATATGCAAATGAAGCTGTCTTGTTGATGCTTAATATTTGCATGTCCGAGTGGCTACTGCGTTTCGGACGAGCAATTCAGAGGCTGCTTTCCAGAGTATTTGCATCAAAGAACTGTGTTATCAAGTTCAAAGAAAAAAATAACCCCATTAAGGAAGAATTATTATATGGAGCACTTTATTGTTTGCTATATTACTGCCACAGATATTCAAATCCATGTTATATTTTGAAGTATTAGCCTATCCTTTCATTTCCCACTGCATAGCTTAGACTATAAATAGTATTTCAGGATCCTTTAGGTCCTAATATCTCCTATTTCCTTTTAGCTGTGTTTTTTTTTTCAAGATTTCATTGGGCTGGGACTGTAGGATTGTGAATTACTAATTAGAATAAAAAAAAAAAACAGCTTATGTAGTGTTGCCTTAGTGAATCGGTTATGAGTAGTGATTGTGTATAGCTTAACTACTTGGAGATATTTTTTGTGAAGGATGATCATTTACAAGCCATGATAAACGATTGAATGTCGAAATGAGAAAATATAGCATAGCTCATACGTAGAAAGTATGGGTAAGGGTGAATAGAGGAGCATTCATAAAGGGGTGGAGGAGGAAGAAGAGGAAAGGGGAAACTACAATAGCTGGCTGAAGGGGGTACAGAGGAGAAGGAAATGAGAAATTACGGAGAGTAAAGGGAAAGGAATAACAGGACGAAAGGGAAAACGGAAAGAGGAAGGGGAAGGGGACTAATATTAACATTACGAGGTTGAATACACGGAAGCTTTTAAGGAAGAAAGGAAGGAGAGGTTTCAAACAGAAGAAAAATTAAGTTAAGAGACATGGATGAATGAAGATCCTTGCAAATAATAAATAGAGAAGGAGAAAAGACAAGAGCGAATGGGAATAAGGGAAGGGGACAGGAGAAGGAATAATGATGCAGGCTGTAAAAAGATTAAGGGATTGGCTGTGTGAGTAGCGACATTGCGTTGAGATCAAGGACCTAGAATAAGCAGTAGACACTGATGCTGTTATTTATGTATGGCCTCTCTCTCTTCCCCCTTTCCTTTTTATTGGTGTGCGGGGACGAATGGTATGGGAGAATTATATTTCGAAGGGAAGGAAAACCAATGACTGAATAGAAACAAACAGATGCAGAGTGCAAAGAGTCCTTGGTACGGATACATTTGATTACTGGGGGAAAGAAAGACGTCCGCTGAAGTATCATCACCTGAAGCATCAAATCATAGATAAAATATAATGAAACTCCACCTCACTTTACTTATTTCTATGGCATTTTTCCCCCACAAGTGCAATCAACAGTAAATTGTAACTTGTCGCTAAACAAGAAGGGGAGAAAAACCCTCGTAGGATATCGGAGTCGTTTATATCCATGACCCAACAGGGTGGCAGCGTCACCCTTCCCAGCGACGATCCTAGGGTATCAAGGACGCGAGAGGAAGGAGAGGAGAGGGAGGGGAGAGGAGAGAAGAGGGGAGGAGAGGATGGGGAAAGGAGGGTGAGAGGAGAGGGGAAGGGAGGTGAAGATAAGAGGAGGATGGGAAAGGGGATAGGAGGACAGGGGGAGAGAGGCTTACCTTCCGAGTTTTCCTTAGTTATAGGTCACAGTCGTTGTTGCTCTGGGCATTTTATTCGAGAGAAGGATGTGTTAGTGTTATACGGATGTGGGTGTTGAAGTAGATGTCTGTGTATGTCGTGCAACGAGAGAGTAGCGTTGTGTTTGCGACGTAGAGGAGGAGCGTAAAGCGTTCGGCTAGGGGACGAATTTTTGTGAAACTTTTCGTGGTTAGTCGGGATGGGTGGGCGGTCGAGATGGGCGGGCGGGCGGGTGGGTGGATGGACGGGGGAACCTCATGACAAATGCATTACGCGACGCCCAGGGATAAGCAAACTTAGTGCCAGGAACGTGGACACGCCCGCCGACCCTGACCCGGCTTGATTTCGTCAACTGCATCCAGAGAATCAGTAAGAATGTGCATGTCTCATACACATAGACACACGCACACTCGGAAACGCAAAGCTCACTGACGGACATGCATACACTTACGCAAACACACGAAATCATTAACACTGGGAGACACAAGTGTACTCACACGCATACACACGCACGCATACACACGCACGCACGCACGCACGCACGCACGCACGCACGCACCCACGCACGCACACACGCACACACACACGCACACACACACGCACACACGCACACACGCACACACGCACACGCACACACACACACACACTCACACTCACACACACTCACACTCACACTCACACTCACATTCACACTCATACTCACACTCACTCATACTCATACTCATACTCACACTCATACTCATACTCATACTCACACTCACACTCACACTCACCACACACACCACACACCACACACCACACACTCCACACTCCATACTCCACGCTCCACACTATCACACACACACACACACACACACACACACACACACACATACACACACATACACACATACACACATACACACATACACACATACACATACACATACACATACACATACACATACACATACACACACACACGCGCACACACGCATACGCATACACATACACATACACATACACATACACATACACATATACATACACATACACATACACATACACATACACATAGACATAGAGAGAGAGAGAGAGAGAGAGAGAGAGAGAGAGAGAGAGAGAGAGAGAGAGAGAGAGAGAGAATGTAGACAGAAAGATAAAGGAGATGGAAAAACAAATTCTTTCCTTTGTAGCCAAACGCTTGCTCTGATTTCAGTCAGTAGACTCATGTTCCATAATAAGCAAGCCCTTCCTCATTCCTAAACTTTTCTGTGCAGGTTCTCTCGTGCAATAGTTTTTACTTTGCTTAGTCTTCAGTGGGCTCCTCGACCAGTGAGTGCTTCCACTTAAAGTATTCTTTCATGGACCACTTCTCTTAAACCATGTTTTTTTAAACAAAGATGTTTTGTTTGAACGGTTCTCTAATATCTTTTATTTCGTACTGGCCGTCTATTAGTTTTGCTTCATTCCGAGAAGATAATGACAGTAAAGGCCAGAGATAGAGCTGGAGAAGGAAGGGATAGGCATGAGAGTAACAGCAAAAATTGTAAGAGGAAACCAGAGCCAGTGCCAGAGTCAGAAAAGGAGGGTGAAAGCGAATTCGAGAGCGAGAGCGAGAAAGAGTGGAACAGAAAGAGAGGGATAGGTAGAGGGAGAGAGGGGGAGATGATGGAGATAGGGGATAAGAGGTAGGGAGGGAGGGCAGAAAGGCAGCATTAGGTGCAAGTGGAGGTGCCGAGAATAATTGCATCAGTGTATTTTGACAATATGTGTTGCGTATAGCCAGTATGTTTTTGGTGCGTTCCATGTATTCGAGAAATTAGAATCATTTGGTGAAGAGAGCAGGTCAAAGAGAAATTGAAAGTGAAGGAAATTAGGGGAAAAGTGCCGGTGCGGTTCAGAATAGAAGATTAGTGTTTAATTATGTAGGAGTCTGCCGGGAGAGGAAATTGTGTTGGTCGTCACCTTTTCCGCAGCGCTGTAATGTGCCTTTTAGTGCCTCGCTCAGGGTAGACTCCCGCGCAGGAGTTGTATGGCGCTTCGAGCCCTCAGCTGTAGATTTGGATTTTAATGAAGTTTATGTAGAGCGGGAACTCGCGAGGGTAAGTTAAGGTAGAGGCCCCGCAGGCGATCAGGAAGGGAGGTCGAGGGTCTCAAGGTAGTCTGGAAGGGAAGGAGTTTAGGGCTATCAGGCGTCTGGAGGGCAGGGGTGCAGGGGTCCTGGGGGCGTTGGGGGTAATCCGAGTGGGGTTGCCGAAAGAGAGAGAGAAAAGAAAGTTGGTTAAGCAGATGGCAAACAGATTTTGTGCGCGGAAATAAGAAAAAGAAAAGAAGGAAGGAAGAAATAAAATATGAAGGAAGAGAATGGCGACAGCGACGAATCGCGTTTGCTCAGTAAAAGAGGATTCTAAATTCACCTTCGAATACTTTTAGAAGCACTATCGAAGGGATGGAGGCAGCTCCCTCCGGCTGGGAAGAGGTCCCCTTCCTCGCTTCTCAGACGCCGCGGGTGCCCGTGACTCCCTCTCACCCATTTCCTACATTTCTGTTGTCGCCTCGGGCTTAGAATTTTACCTCTCCGGAATTGGAGACGCGGTCTTGTGCTCGGCCATGGCTGGAGGTTTCAATGCCAATTTCTTACGTGTGGGTTCCTTCTCCCCTCCTTTCCCCTAGCACTTGCGTAATGATTGATGAGAAATCTTACCTCTTGAGGGGAAAATCGTCTTCCAGATCCAGCATCTGCTTTAAGCGACGTCGCCCTTGAGATACGATTTCCAGTCGGTTGCCGATCCTGGAGACGATGTTATAAGGCATGATGAAGTGAAAATTGGAGGAATCTGGAGGAGGTTTCCGGCGCACCTAACTCCGACGCTCCCATGGCCGGGTTCAGGGT